>NW_025228143.1:40681-41987 GCF_018294505.1 Triticum aestivum | reverse complement strand
CTTGGAAAACCATTTTCAGCTCTTGGAACATCTCATATGCTCCGTGCTGCTCAAAACGCTTTTGGAGCCCCGGTTCTAAGCTGTAAAGCATGCCGCACTGAACCAGGGAGCAATCATCACTACGCTACTGCCAGGCGTTCATAACGTCTTGAGTTGCTGGGAAAACGGGTGCTTCACCTAGCGGTGCATCTAGGACATATGCTTTCTTGGCAGCTATGAGGATGATCCTCAAGTTCCGGACCCAGTCCGTATAGTTGCTGCCATCGTCTTTCAGCTTGGTTTTCTCTAGGATCGCGTTGAAGTTGAGGGCAACATTAGCGTGGGCCATTTGATCTACAAGACATATTGCAAAGGTTTTAGACTAAGTTCATGATAATTAAGTTCATCTAATGAAATTATATAATGAACTCCCACTCGATAGACATCCCTCTAGTCATCTAAGTGATACATGATCCGAGTCAACTAGGCCGTGTCCGATCATCACGTGAGACGGACTAGTCATCATCGGTGAACATCTTCATGTTGATCGTATCTTCTATACGACTCATGTTCGACCTTTTGGTCTCTTGTGTTCCGAGGCCATGTCTGTACATGCTATGCTCGTCAAATCAACCTAAGTGTTTTGCATGTGTAAATCTGGCTTACAACCATTGTATGTGAACCTTAGAATCTATCACACCTGATCATCACGTGGTGCTTCGAGACAACGAACTTTCGCAATGGCGCACAGTTAGGGGAAACACTTTCTTGAAATTATTATGAGGGATCATCTTATTTATGCTACCATCGTTCTAAGCAAATAAGATGTAAAACATGATAAACATCACATGCAATCAAATAGTGACATGATATGGCCAATATCATTTTGCTCCTTTTGATCTCCATCTTCGGGGCACCATGATCATCATCGTCACCGGCATGACACCATGATCTCCATCATCGTGTCTTCATGAAGTTGTCACGCCAACGATTACTTCTACTACTATGGCTAACGGTTTAGCAATAAAGTAAAGTAATTACATGGCGTTATTCAATGACACGCAGGTCATACAAAAAATAAAGAAAACTCCTATGGCTCCTGCCGGTTGTCATAGTCATCGACATGCAAGTCGTGATTCCTATTACAAGAACATGATCAATCTCATACATCACATATATATCATTCATCACATCCTTTTGGCCATATCACATCACACGTCGTATGCTGCAAAAACAAGTTAGACGTCCTCTAATTGTTGTTGCATGATTTTACGTGGCTGCTATAGGTTTCTAGCAAGAACGTTCCTTACCTACGCCAAAACCACAA
>NW_025228143.1:15645-39631 GCF_018294505.1 Triticum aestivum | reverse complement strand
CCCCCCCCCAACCCTAGGCGCATGGGCCCAAGGGGGGATGCGCCCAGCCCTCCAAGGGCTGGTTCCCTTTCCTCTACGGCCCATGAGGCCCTCCGAGAGAGGTGGCCCCTCCCGGTGGACCCCCGGAACCCCTCTGGTAGCCCCAGTACAATACTGATATGCCCCCGAACTTTTCCGGTGACCGTATGACAACTTCCCATATATAAATCTTCACCTCCGGACCATTCCGGAACTCCTCGTGATGTTTGGGATCTCATCCAGGACTCCGAACAATATTCGGTTCACATACAAGTCTTCCTAATAACCCTAGCATCATCGAACCTTAAGTGTGTAGACCCTACGGGTTCGGGAATCACGCAGACATGACCGAGACAGTTCTCCGGCCAATAACCAACAGCGGGATCTGGATACCCATGTTGGCTCCCACATGTTACATGATGATCTTATGGAATGAACCACGATGTCGAGGATTCAAGTAATCCCGTATATAATTCCCTTTGTCAATCGGTACGTTACTTGCCCGAGATTCGATCGTCGGTATCCCAATACCTTGTTCAATCTCGTTACCGGCAAGTCACTTTACTCGTACCGTAATGCATGATCCCGTGACCAACCACTTGGTCACATTGAGCTCATTATGATGATGCATTACCGAGTGGGCCCAGAGATACCTCTCCGTCATACGGAGTGACAAATCCCAGTCTCGATCCGTGCCAACCCAACAGACACTTTCGGAGATACCTGTAGTGCACCTTTATAGCCACCCAGTTACGTTGTGACGTTTGGTATACTCAAAGCACTCCTACGATATCCGGGAGTTGCACGATATCATGGTCTAAGGAAATGATACTTGACATTAGAAAATCTCTAGCAAACGAACTACACGCTCTTGTGCTATGCTTAGGATTGGGTCTTGTCCATCACATCATTCTCCCAATGATGTGATCCTGTTAACAATGACATCTAATGTCAATGGTCCGTAAACCGTAACCATCCATTGATCAACGAGATAGTCAACTAGAGGCTCACTAGGGACACGTTGTGGTCTATGTATTCACACATGTATTACGATTTCCGGATAACACAATTATAGCATGAACAATAGACAATTATCATGAACAAGGAAATATAATAATAACCATTTTATTATTGCCTCTAGCGCATATTTCCAACATTCTGCCCTGGCACCGTTTCTTTTATATCTGGAGATCCGTAACTCCGATTGGATTGAAACCTTCCTCAGATCTTTTTCCAAAAATTAGCTTTCTTGCGGCCAAAGAAGGGCATCAACCGCCTTAAGAGTGGCCCAGGAGGGTGTGGGGCGCGCCCACCTGGAGTGGGCGTGGGACCCCGTCTCGTGGCCACCTCGAGCACCGTCTTGCATTGATTTTACTTCCCAAAAATTACAAACATTCCAAAATAGTTCTCCGTCTGTTTTTATCCCGTTTGGATTCCGTTTGATATGGGGTTTCTGCGAAACATAAAACATGCAACAGACAGGAACTGGCACTGGGCACTGGATCAATATGTTAGTCCCAAAAAATAGTATAAAAGTTGCCAAAAGTATATGAAAGTTGTAGAATATTGGCATGGAACAATCAGAAATTATAGATACGACGGAGACGTATCAGCATCCCCAAGCTTAACTCCTGCTCGTCCTCGAGCAGGTAAATGATAAAAAAGATAATTATTGATGTGGAATGCTACCTAGCATAATCTTGATCATGTAATCTAATCATGGCATGAATATTAAGACACGAGTGATTCAAAGGAATAGTCTATCATTTGACATAAAAACAATAATACTTAGGGCATCCCAACAAACAATCATGTCTTTCAAAATATCAATGCTTCAGAAAGTCATGCCTACAAAATCATATAGTCTGGTATGCTCCCTTTTCTTAACACAAGGTACCCCTCATGCCTATCTCGGTGTCAGCCAAGCAATTGTTTCATACTTTAGTATTCTCAAACTTTTTCAACTTTCACGCAATACATGAGCATGACCCATGGATATAGCACTATGGGTGGAATAGAATATGATGATGGAGGTTATGTGGAGAAGACAAAAAGGGAGAAAATCTCACATCGACGCGGCTAATCAACGGGCTATGGAGATGCCCATCAATTGTCAATGTAAGGAGAAGGGATTGCCATGCAACGGATGCACTAGAGCTATAAGTGTATGAAAGCTCAAACTGAAACTAAGTGGGCGTGCATCCAACTTGCTTGCTCATGAAGACCTAGGCCATTTGAGGAATCCCATCATTGGAATACACAAGCCAAGTTCTATAATGATAATTCCCACTAGTATATGAAAGTGATAACATAGGAGACTCTCTATATGAAGAACATGGTGCTGCTTTGAAGCACAAGTGTGGTAAAAGGATAGTAACATTGCCCCTTTCTTTTTTCTTTTTTCTTTTTGGTGGGCTTCTTTGGCCCCCTTTTTTATTTAGGCTTCTTTGGACTTTCCTCTTTTTTTCTTTTTTTCTTTTTTTTCATGGGGCAATGCTCTATAATGATGATCATCACACTTTTATTTACTTACAACTCGATACTAGAACAAAGATATGACTCTATATGAATGCTTACGGGGGTGTACCGGGATGTGCAATGATCTAGCATAGCAATGACATCAAAAAACGGACAAGCCATGAAAACATCATGCTAGCTATCTTACGATCATGCAAGGCAATATGACAATGAATGCTCAAGTCATGTATATGATGATGATGGAAGTTGCATGGCAATATATCTCGGAATGGCTATGGAAATGCCATGATAGGTAGGTATGGTGGCTGTTTTGAGGAAGATATAAGGAGGCTTATGTGTGATAGAGCGTATCATATCACGGGGTTTGGATGCACGGGCGAAGTTTGCGCCAACTCTCGAGGTGAGAAAGGGCAATGCACGGTACCGAAAAGGCTAGCAATGATGGAAGGGTGAGAGTGCGTAAAATCCATGGACTCAACATTAGTCATAAAGAACTCACATACTTATTGAAAAAATTTATTAGCCCTTGAAACAAAGTACTACGTGCATGCTCCTAGGGGGGGAGGTTGGTAGGAGTTAACCATCGCGCGCCTCCGACCTTCACACAAAGATAAACAATCAAAATACAATGCGCGCCAATTTGGTTACATAGTTAGTAGACCATACGTGCATGCTTCGGGAATCACAAACCTTAACACCAACATCCTTAATGAACACAACCATCTAATAGTACCTCCCACATATTATCATCTCTATATCGCAAAACTATTGCAAGGAATCAAACATATCATATTCAGCGATCTACAAGTTTATGTAGGGATTTTATGACTAACCATGTGAAAGACCAATTCCTGTCATCTCTCTAAATAGATATAAGTGAAGCAAGAGAGTTTAATTCTTTCTACAAAATATATGCCCATTCTCTAACAAGTATAAGTGAAGCAAAAGAGCATTCTACAAATGGCGGTTTTCTAAATGAAGAGAAAAAGGCAATCCAAACTTCAAATGATATAAGTGAAGCACATGAAGCATTCTATAAAGCCATACTCAAAAGATTTAAGAGAGGTGCAATGAGAATTCTATAAATCAACAAAGGACTACCTCATACCAGCATGGTGAAAAAAATAAAAATGAAAACTAAATGCAAAAGACGCTCCAAGACTTGCACATATCGCATGAACGAAACGAATCCGAAAACATACCGATACTTGTTGAAGAAAGAGGGGATGCCTTCCGGGGCATCCCCAATCTTAGACGCTTGAGTCTCCTTGAATACTTACTTGGGGTGCCTTGGGCATCCCCAAGCTTGAGCTCTTGCCTCTCTTCCTTTTCCTCATACCGAGACCTCTTCGATCAAACACTTCATCCACACAAAACTTCAACAGAAAACTCGGTAAGACCGTTAGTATAATAAAGCAAATCACCACTCTAAGTACTGTAGCAAGCCAATTCATATTTTGTTTTTGCATTGTGTCTACTGTAATATAGATTTTCCATGGCTTAATCCATTAATATAAATTGATAGTTTCATCAAAACAAGCAAACTATGCATCAAAAACAGAATCTGTCAAAAACAAATCAGTCTGTAGCAATCTGAACATTCACCATACTTCTGGTACCCCAAAAATTCTACCAAAATTAGGAAAAATAAAACATTTGTACATCAAGACATTGCAAAAGGAATCAGAACCGTTTGACTTTCCAGTTAAACATTTAAAATCATGCACTACAGCCAAAGTTTCTGTCCTGCACCGTACAAACCAACAAGCATTGTAAACATCCTAAAGGCAAACCTTGGCACATTATTTTTTATAATACAATGGAATTGTACAAGGAGATAATTATTTTTGATGAAAATTTTCTGTAATCAAGATTCACAAAGTTTTCATGAGCATGAACAAAGTTCAAGGAGCTCTCCCACTTCAACAATGCTAGTCTTTCTCACGTTCACTTTCCTTTTTGCAAAGTTTTGGGTTCCCCTCTTTATTCTTTTTGTTTTTAGACTATTTGAAAGAACTCAACAGAAATAAATGACTCTCTAAAACTTCCGGGTTGTCTCCCTGGCAGCGCTTTCTTTAAAGCCATTAAGCTAGGCATATAGTGCTCAAGTAATGAATCCACCCGGATCCCAAGGTATATCAAAGCCAATTTTAATTAACAATGATTTGTAATTTAGTAGAGAGCACAAATTAACATATACCATGCAACAACGAAGTCTAACTCTCTTCCTATGCAGCGGCATGTCATAAAAGAACAATTCATGCACACCAAGTAAAGGCCAATGCATAGTATAAGCAGTTTCTTGCAATTTTATCATGTGGGAAACATAGGGAGGTGGAGATATAGTTCCTCTCTCATAATAATTGCAAGTAGGAGCAGCAAGCACATGCATATTATATCTATAAAAATCATCATGTGTAGTAGTAAAAGGCAACCCATCAATATAATCCTTAATAAGCACAAACTTCTCCGATATAGTGTAGTCGGGAGAATTCAAAAAGATAATAGGACTATCATGCGTGGGTGAAATAGCAACAATTTCATGTTTAACATAAGGAACTATAGCAAGTTCATCTCCATAAGCATAATTCATATTGGCATCTTGGCCACAAGCATAGCAAGCATCATCAAAAAGGGATATTTCAAGAGAATCAATGGGATCATAACAATCTTCATAGCAATCATCCTTCGGTAAGCACGAAGGGGAATTAAACAATGTATGAGTTGAAGAGTTACTCTCATTAGAAGGTGGGAACGGGTAGCTAATCCGCACTTCCTCCTTTTGTTCTTCTCTCTCCTCATCATCTTTTTCATCCAATGAGCTCACGGTTTCATCAATTTCTTCTTCCATAGACTCCTGCAAAATATTAGTCTCTTCTTGGACAGCGGAGGAGTCCTCAATATATGGTTTAACATAGGCATTAGAAGCATAATTCTCATAACAATATTCAAGTATGGCAAAGTTTTCAGATTTGTAGAGAGTAGCATCATATTTTTCAATCAAAGAAGCAATTTCATAAGAACCCTTAAAAGCAACAAATTCTTCAATTTGTTGAATATCATAGTAATTATAAACACACTTAGCATACGAAGATACGATTCCATTATCACTAAACTCACATTTGTAGGGAAGGTGTTCCTTAGGGTTTTCAGAACAACAAGTAACATCATATATTTCACATAAAGTCCAAGCATAGCATGCAAACAATGAATTTTATCCAGTAAAAGTTTCCCTTTTTCAGATATATGGTGTCGCACATAACAAGCATGCTCATCTAAAGATTTGCCCGAAACTAAGCTAGTTGGGGTTTCAGCACGAGCACAAAGGGATCGAAGATTATCCAAGTAAAAAGCTTCAGGACTGTGATAGATTTTGAGTGGTTCTTCAACCATTGGTTCAGTAGGTACAACTAATTTTTTTGGTATTTTATGTTTCCTACACATAACTAAAGATAGAAAACAACTAAGAATAGCAAATAAAAATTACTTAGTGATAAAGCAAACAAACACACACGAGAATATTCACCCCACGCTATGACTCCCCGGTAGCGGCGCCAGAAAAAGGTCTTGATAACCCGCAAGTATACGGGATCAATTGTAGCCTCTTTCGATAAGTAATAGTGTCGAACCCAACGAGGAGCTAAAGGTAGAAGAAATATTATCTCAAGTCCTATCTGCCACTGATACGACTCTACGCACACTTAGTGTTCGCTTTACTTAGAACAAGTATGAAACTAGAAGTACTTTGTAGGTGTTGTTGGATAGGTTTGCAAGATAATAAAGAGCACGTAAATAAAAAGTAGGGGCTGTTTAGATGAAGAAGCAATAAAGTAAATATAGCGAGTGTGGAAAAGTGGTGGTAGGAGTTGTGAAATTGTCCTTAAGCAATTGACTACGTTGCTAGACCGGTAATCACTATTGCAATTTTATTTGAGGGAGAGGCATAAGCTAACATACTTTCTATTCTTGGATCATATGCACTTATGATTGGAACTCTAGCAAGCATCCGCAACTACTAAAGATCATTAAGGTAATACCCAACCACAGCATTAAAGTATCAAGTCCCCTTTATCCCATACGCAAACAACCTACTTACTCGGGTATGTGCTTCTGTCACTCACGCCACCCACCATAAGAAAATCATGAACATATTACAAACCCTACAGCGGGGATCCCTCATGCTTGCGCGACACGGAGAGCACCATAGGACAGCACCAATAATAAAACATGCAACTCAAACCAATCATAGCAATTCATTAATCACCGATAGGACAACAAAAATCTACTCAGACATCATAGGATGGCAACACATCATTGGATAATAATATGAAGCATAAAGCACCATGTTCAGGTAGAGGGTACAACGGGTTGCGGGAGAGTGTACCTCTGAATATAGATGGGGGAAGGTGATGGAGATGTTGCTGAAGACGGCGGAGGTGTTGGTGTAGATCGCGGTGATGATGATGGCCCCCGGCAGCGCTTCGGCACCACTGGAAGCAAGGGGGCGAGAGCCCCCCTTCTTCTTCTTCTTCCTTGACCTCCTCCCTAAATGGGAGAAGGGTTTCCCCTCCGGTCCTTGGTTCCCATGGCGTGGGAGGGGCGAGAGCCCCTCCGAGATTGGATCTATCTCTCTGTCTCTCTCTATTTCTGCGTTCTGGGATTCTGCCCTCGCACCGTTTCTTTTATATCCGGAGATCCGTAACTCCGATTGGATTGAAACCTTCCCCAGATCTTTTGCCAAAAATTAGCTTTCTTGCGGCCAAAGAAGGGCATGAACCGCCTTACGAGGGGCCCAGGAGGGTGGGGGCGCGCCCACCTGGAGTGGGCGTGGGCCCCTGTCTCGTGGCCACCTCGGGCACCGTGTCGCGTTGGATTTACTTCCCAAAAATCACAAATATTCCGAAATAATTCTTCGTCCGTTTTTATCCCGTTTGGACTCCGTTTGATATGGGGTTTCTGCGAAACATAAAACATGGAACAGATAGGAACTAGCACTGGGCACTGGATCAATATGTTAGTCCCAAAAAATAGTATAAAAAGTTGCCAAAAGTATATGAAAGTTGTAGAATATTGGCATGGAACAATCAAAAATTATAGGTATGACGGAGACGTATCAATATCCTCGAGAGGCTAAACACTCATGAGTTCAAGCTTGCTAAGAAGAGAGATCTATATGGTTCGAGCTATGGTGGATCATGTGCCCTGAAGGCCAAGGCAGTATCTGAGTTTGAAGATGAAGACTCTGGTAGCAACCTTGGTGATCCTGAAGAACTGAGCCAGGAACTAGCACTGCTCGTGAAGAAATTTCAGAAGTTCTCAAGACGTGGGCGCTTTGGAAAATCCTCAAGGAGCAATGATTCCTCATCTAGTGAATACAAGAAGAGGCTATGCCACAAATGCAAGAAACCTGGTCACTACATTCAAGATTGTCCTTAGTGGGATAAGGAATCAAAGAAGAAGAAATACAAGGATTACAGTTCTGATGACGCAAAGGAGAGGAAGAAATCTTCAAAGTCTTCATCATCAAAATCCTCGAAGTCTTCATCTCACAAGAAGAGCAGCTCCAAGAAGGCTCGGGCATTCATTGGCAAGGAAATGGACTCTGAGGCTGAATCTGAGGAACATGAGGAAGAGGAGGCATCTGAGGAGTCCGAGTCCGGTGTGGCGAGCCTAGCTCTTGCTATTGCTTTCGTCAGCAAGTCCATCCTCAACTCTGAAGAAAATGGCTTCACCAACAAGGCTAATGAAGGAAATGATGACTACGCTCCCACCTATTGCTTCATGGTAAAGGGTGCCAAGGTAACTAAATACCCCTCATCTGAATCTAGTGAGGATGAATCTGATGAAAACCTCAAGCCTAGCTACTCTAAACTTGCTAAGATTGCTGTGAAACAACAAAAGGCTTTTGAAAAGGTTCAAAACATGCTAGACAAAAGTGATGATATGTTGAGTAAAGAAATGGATCACACTAAAACGTTGACTGAAAATCTTCAGAGACTTCAGTCTAGGTTTGACAACCTTCAAGGTCATCATAACACTCTCTTATCCGATCACGAGAAGCTTTCTTATGAATTTCTTCAAAGAAAGCAAGATCTTGAAAAGCTAAGAGTGAGTTATGAAGATCTTAAGAAGGAGCGCGATTCATTACTTGCTCAACAAATCAGCACTACTCAGGAAGAATCTGATCCTCCATGTTTGAAGTGCATTGAACGTGAATCTGCTAATTCTTCACCTAAATGTTCAAATGCTTCTAATACTACAAATTCTTCATCTGTCTCTGCTATCACTAATTCCTCATCTGAGGACATTGCTAGTATCACTGATGATGCAGGGCTGAAGGAATTGTAGATGACAGGCATGTACAAAAGCCTCAAAGGGCATCAGACTCTTTGTGACGTGCTTAAAAAGCAGATCCTCAACAGGAACCCTAGGAAAGAGGGTATTGCCTTTGAGAGGAAACTCAATGCTAATGGAACATATTGGAAGCCTGAGCAGTACCCCAAAACCTCATGGGTTGCTGCAAAGGGACCTCCAGTTGATCCATCCAATTTATCTGGCTTTACATGTGAATCTCCTCATTCTTTTGATGAGTCATTTGACTCCAACTATAAACTGTTCAAAAATCAGAATGGTGAAGTATGTGCTAGATATGCTGGCACTAACTGCAGGAACGGTTCCCCTATGAAGAAAATCTGGGTTCAAAAGGTACCTTGAAAGTCTTCAGGTGAATGTCCTCATGACACCATCTGTGAAGAATAGGAACTCCAGATCAAATTCTTCATATGGACCGAATTCTTCATATGGATCCAAGTCCTCATACGGACCAAATTCTTCATATGGACCAAATTCCTCAAAAGGATCAAAGTCCTCATATGATCATCATCGTGCTAACCCCTCTGTTTCGTAGGGAAGAGCTAAGGGCTATGAATATGAGCATTATTCTTCTAACCATTATGTTCATAAGTCCTCGAAGAATTTCTCTGCTTATTCATATGCTTATCCTAACTCCTCTTATGTGAAACAAAGTGGACTGGCTTCTATGCCACCTTTCTCATATGGAGCTCGCAGAGTGATGAATTCTTTGCCACGCCTTCAGATGTGGGTGGTGAAGAAAAAGAACTAATCTCTTATGCAGGGTCAGGTCTCCAAACATGCTTAAAACGTCTGAAGAATTTGCTGGAGACCTGAAAATTACCTGAAAGGACGCAGGCTAATCATGAAGAAATGAACTTTCATTTCTCACGTCCTCATACTGTTTTATCTGTTCTATTGCTTGATGAAATTGATCTGATGATATTGATGTCATATTCTTCACTGATGAAGTATATGAGTTCGTAAGTTGCACTAATTCATCTGCAGGATGATCAACCCAAAGCCAATGAGTGGGTCCTCGATAGTGGATGTACGAACCACATGACTGGTGACAAGAATCTATTGATGGATGCTCCCTTATCACCATCGCATCTGAAGCATATCATCTTCGCTGACAAAGGCAAAAGTCAGGTATTGGGTCTAGGTAAGGTTGCGATCTCAAAGGATCGACACATGGACAAAGTCATGCTTGTCGAGTCCTTAGGATACAACCTCATGTCTGTCTCAATGCTTTATGATCTTGATATGGTTGTTGTCTTCGGCAAATATCGTTGTGTTGTGATCATGGAAGCTAACAATTCCAAAGTCTTCGAAGGCTTTAGGAGAGGAGACTTGTATATTGTTGATTTCTCTACAGGACCACAACCGGCCGTATGCCTACTTGCAAAAGCTTCAGAAGGCTAGCTATGGCATCGACGACTTGGTCATGCTGGCATGAGGAATCTGCACACGCTTGCGAAGAAGAAGCATGTCATTGGCATTGAGAATGTCAAATTCCTCAAGGATCATTTGTGCGGAGCCTGTGAAGCTGGAAAGATTACCAAGGCCAAACATCCATCAAATACTATCATGACTACCACTCGACCATTTGAATTGCTTCACATGGATCTCTTTGGTCCTAATCATTATTCTGCAGTTACAAATGATGCATCTCTATATGGCTTTGTTATTGTTGATGATTATTCTCGTTACACATGGGTTCACATTGTCACTTACAAACATGAGGTGCAGGAAGTCTTCAAACGATTTTCCTCGAGGGTTCAACCAACTCTGGTGTGAAGATCAAGCACATTGGAAGTGACAATGGGGCCGAGTTCAAGAATTCCGGTCTTGATGACTATCTTGATGAACTTGGTATTACTCATGAGTTATCTGCTCCTTATACTCCTTAGAAGAATGGCGTCGTGGAGTGCAAGAACAGAACTCTTGTTGAGATGGCCCGCACTATGCTTGATGAATACAAGACGCCTCGTTATTTCTGGATTGAGGCAATTGATACTACATGCCACATCATCAATAGAGTATATCTTCACAAATTCTTCAAGAAGACTGCTTATGAAATCCTCACTGACAAGAATCCCAATGTGAGTTATTTCAAAGTCTTCGGTGCTAAATGTTGGATTAGAGATCCTCATCACAATTCTAAATTCGCACCGAAAGCACATGAGGGTTTTATGTTTGGTTACGGAAAGGACTCGCACACCTACAGAGTCTTCAACAACGTTCTTCACAAAGTTGTTGAAACTGTAGATTTGCGGTTCGATGAAACTAATGGCTCACAAAGAGAGCACCTACCTTCTATGATAGATGAACCAACACCTAAGGAATCTATCAAGTTCAAGGCTACTTAGGATGTCATTCCTACCGAAGAATCTGCTGAAGAATTCATTCCAGAACGTGAAGAACGTCGAGCTGGTGCACCTGAAGAAAATGGTGTTGAGGAAAATGGTCCTGAAGAAAATGCGGATCAAATTCCTCGACGACAACCCGCTCATCCTCGCGTTGCAAACAAAGTGCAAATTGAGAGAATCATCGATGACATTGAAGCACCGGGTCCTCTCACACGCTCAAAAGCTTCACATTTGTCTAACTTTTGTGGGCACTTTGATTTTGTCTCTATCACAGAGCCCACTAAGGTAGATGAAGCATTTCTGAAGCCTGAGTGGATTCAAGCTATGCAAGAAGAATTACATCAGTTCGAGCTCAACAACGTCTGGAACTGGTCAAACATCCAGATCCTCGCAAGCACAATATCATTGGCACAAAGTGGATCTACCGCAACAAGCAAGATGAAAATGGCCTTGTGGTGAGGAATAAGGCACGGCTTGTAGCTCAAGGCTACACACAGGTTGAAGGAATTGATTTCGATGAAACTTTTTCACCTGTTGCTAGACATGAGGCTATTCACATATTACTTGCTTATGCTAACCATCATGATATCATTTTATATCAAATGGATGTGAAAAGTGCATTTCTCAATGGTAAGCTTGAGGAAGAAGTATATGTTGCTCAACCCCCAGGTTTTGAAGATCCAAAGCATTCTGACAAAGTCTACAGACTCAATAAGGCCCTGTATGGCCTCAAGCAGGCCCCTCGGGCGTGGTATGATACTTTGAAGGAATTCCTCATGAAGAAAGGCTTCAAACCCGGTTCACCGAACCCAACTCTTTTCACTAAATCTTATGATGGTGAATTGTTTGTGTGCCAAATTTATGTTGATGATATCATTTTTGGCTGTACTGACCAACGTTACAGTGATGAATTTGCCTATATGATGAGTGAAGAATATCAAATGTCTATGATGGGAGAATTGAAATTCTTTTTAGGTCTTCAAATTTGTCAACAACGCAATGGCATATTCATATCTCAGGAGAAATACCTCAAAGATGTATTGAGGAAATTCGGCATGCAAGATTGCAAAGGGGTCAAAATCCCTATGCCCACAAGTGGCCATCTATGCACTGATGAAAATGGTATCGACTTAGACCAAAAGGTATACCTCTCCATGATTGGCTCTTTATTGTACTTATGTGCTTCTAGGCCAGATATTATGCTTAGTGTTTGCATATGTGCCCGATTTCAAGCTACACCGAAGGAATCACACCATAAGGCTGTGAAGCATATTCTTCGATATCTAGCTCACACACCAACACTTGAATTATGGTACCCCAAGGGCTCGACTTTTGATCTCATTGGCTATTCAGACTCTAACTATGCTGGTGATCGTGTGGACCGCAAGTCAATATCCGGCACATGCCATTTCCTTGGACGATCTTTGGTCTGTTGGTCCTCGAAGAAACAGAACTGCGTATCACTATCTATAGCTGAAGCTGAGTACATTGCTGTTGGTTCTTGTTGTGCTCAATTGCTGTGGATGAAGCAAACTCTCTAAGGACTACGACGTCATGAAGAATGTGCCTCTCTATTGTGACAATGAGAGTGCAATCAAGATTGCTCACAACCCAGTTCAGCACTCGAAGACAAAGCACATCCAAATTCGTCATTATTTTCTTCGTGATCATGTGTGGAAGGGCGACATCTCTATTGAGCATGTACGGCCCGAAGAACAGCAAGCCGATATCTTCACAAAGCCCTTGGATGAGAAGAGATTTAGCAAGTTGAGGTGTGAGCTAAATATCCTAGAATCTTCGAATGTTCTTTGAAAAGGACACTCATCCTAACACTTATGCAAAATTGATGACTTAGATGTGCAACACGCGAAGAAACATTTTTCTTCAATCAATGAAGACTAACACTCTAAGTGTGAAAAAATTAACGAAGAATTTGATTCCCAGAGCCTTACGATAATTGTACGCGGTGTCTGAAATCATCATTCTTATACGGTGGGTCACGCCACCACCAAAAGTTGAAAATCTTCAATTTGAGTTTTTTTTTGTTTTTGAAATTTCTCAGTTGTTCAAATTCTTCAACTTTGCATTGTCTTCATTGTCTCCGTCATTTTTCTTCATTGGCTATATATATCAGAACCGTTAGTTTGCTTCAAGATCCGAACTTTTCTATGGATAAGGTTCCTATTTGTTCAATTATGGATGATCGCATTTACCAAAGAGGAAGCCATGTGGGGGTCCTTTATGCGAAAGTGGACGAAAAGGGCAACCTAGCCCTGCGGTGGCAGGAGTATTCATGGAATGGGGGCAACTCCTTTCTAGCTTTGGTTCTCAAGCATCGCCTATTCTTGGTAAGCCTATTGGATAGGTTTTGTTGCTTTGCTAATGGTGAAAGGTTCCATTCATCCCTAGCTATTTTTAGTAAGTATGACCATCACTTGGCTGTATGTCCAGTCGAACGGTTCGACACCTTTTAAATCACATGCACAAATAATTGCACATGTTCTTGCTGCCTCGGTTGGCACCGAAAATAAGGAAATAATACATCTCTTTTTCATTTACGCTACCGGTTAATTGTACTCATCAGGGATCAATAAATTTGAACAGTGGCGTAATGTGTTCTTCGGCTATATATAGCTGCCGCTCTTTATCAGTACTAGTGACACTCACTTAGTAGCTTCAGTGGGAGTTATGTGAGATGGCCCTGGAAGTAATTCAAGGGGAAGCATTTTCATGAGTATTGTTAAGGTTGAAGATTGTTTTCCTTTCCAAACGACCAGTGCTCAGAACATACTCTTTTTGGAGCAAACTGGAGGCCTTTGGACGCGATGATTGACTAGCAGACATACACAGGCACCACACATACGATCCATGCACTGGCTCCTGATTGGCCCGTTTAAGGATTGATCCATCCATGCATGTTCAACTATGTACCCATCATCTGGCACTTGATCGATGAGAGCAAAAGCATAGACGACAAGAGACTATATTTTTTATTCCTAGTAACATATATTATCACACTTCAATGAGTATTAGTCGGGCTATAAACATACTAACAATCGACGGATTTATGATTGGTTTTGAAAGATAATATGAACGAAACGTACTAAAAGGAGAGGAGCTAATGATGGGGTGGGTGGTTGGATGGATGACACATGAAACCTGTAGGCTTTGAGCTTGTGCCTGAAATGGGAAGACGTGCAGCGCCAGAGCAGGTCTGTGATGCGTAGCAGCCTTTGACTTGTGCCGTTGTGCGTATGCAATAAGGGATACGCTGCAAGATCCTCTCTGCCACATCTCCCAAAAACACACATGAAATAATGACATGGATATCGAGAGCGGCGGTAGAGCACACGAGCTCGCTTGCTCCCGCTACTTGTACGAATGGGACAAAGACGTGTTGGTACGTGTATTGAAGGCAACAGTAGAAAGCAGAGAAAGATATGCAACGTCCAACACTATCAAACGGTGACGGCGCCGTCTGAAATGACGACACCACGGCGGTGGAAAATTCTAGCCTGGAAAGTAAAAAAAAAAAACTCATTGTCATGGATGTGTTTGTGCTTTTGTGTACGCCACATATAAAACTGTAAAAAAGCTCATTTTTGATGGTATACATCTATATGTATCGTGTACTTTTTCAGAATTTTGAGATGTGAATCTCAAAAAAAAATTGATATGTGAAAGTACAATTTTGGAAATAAAAATGGGCTTGAAGGAACCCAGCATATGGATGCCCTTCTCGTGGTGATTTTTTTTTTGTCGAACTTGGAGAGCTTTATTCAACAAAACCACGAAAGAGCTCCTGGCAGTCAGCCAAAATGCTAGCTAGTGAGTAGGAACCGAGGTGCAGTGTCAGGTCAACTTTTGGTCGTCATGTTTCAAAAATGTTCACGGTTTTTGGGTAATTGTTCGTCATGTTTTAAGAAAATGATCGCAGCATATTTTATAGAGTCATCATGAACTTTTAAAAAGAATGTCCATCGTGTACTTGAACGTAATTTCCATCATGTATTAAAAAATGGCCATCATGAAATCAAAAAGGTTCGTCATGCATTTTTTGTTCAATAGATATTTTCTAAAGCAATTTACGATCTATTAGAAAAATGTTCATCACATTACAAGAAATATTCTAACTTGTTTAGAAAACTAATTTTATTTTTAAATGTGGGAACAAGTCTATTTTAACATCATGATTAGTGCGTTTTTAAAATACGGGAACACCATAAAATGGCAGTAACACTTTTCTGGAGCAATGTTTATCGTGTTTTCAGAAAAGAGCACCATGATTACGAAAAATCATCATGTTTTAAAAAAAGTACCACATTTAAAAAAATAGGAGAATACTTTTATTTTTACACCATGATTATCGTATTTTTAAAATATAGACTACAAAAATGTTAATGGTATTTTTAGAAAATCACATCAAGATTAAAAAAGATTCGTCATTTTTAATGAAATGTTCATTTTTTAAAACATGAAAACACTTTTATATTTACATGATTTTTTATAAATATAATATTTTTAATTGCTCAATGATTAAGTTTGTAGTGCAACTAATACTTTCTAAAACACGATGTTATTTTGGGAAACAAATGAAACAATAATAATATACGATGAATATTTTTAAAATATATGATGAATATATTTTCAAGTACACGATGAACATCCCGCTGCTGAGGGACGACGGAGATGCATGGCGGCCGGATCTGGTCATCCTAGGTCGGATCCGGCGTGGCTTCACCTAAGCAGGAGCGGTGCGAGATGAGCTACTGCATGCAGTGTCCGCAATGGTTCCTTGGTTGAGCTGCGAGCTCCGGGCAGCGTGGTTGGGGGCCAAATGGTGGACGGTGCGGCGTGGGAGTGTGTGTGCTGGGAGGCGCATACGCGCAAGGGGCTAGGCGCTCTCCTGTTGCTCTGCTGGCCGGGTGGCGCGGCTGGGTGTGTGGGTCTGTTGAGGCGGCTCTGGTCCCCTAGGTAGATGTGACGCCCCGAGACCGACGCTTCAGAAGACGTCCAGCTATTCCGAGCTTTGCCGTGTGTTTTATTTATTTGTTGCATTGCATCATGCCATCATGTCATTTAATTTTTAAAAACTCTTCTAAATAAATTGTATGGATCTTTGATCCATTTAAATCGAGGGAAGGGTGACTTATCTTTATAACATACCCTCCCGATATTTAGGGAGATATTATAAAATATTCAATTGTTTTAGATTTAACCATAACCCACTTGCAAAATATCCCATGCCATTGTTATGGCAATTCTTGGTCTCCAACCTTGCCAATAATTCTTTCGTCATTTTCCGGAGCTCCACCAAAAATCCGAACATTTTTGGACCTTCCCAAACCTCACTTCCTATTCAAATCATTTGAATTTAATTCAAATGAGTTTGAATTTACATCTTGCAACCTTGGCCATTCCTATTTTTCTTGGATCAAACTCATTTTTGTGAGTCCGGGAAAATTATCCCCTTGCGCTTTTATCTTTCCCTAACCCTCTCTTTCTTTTTCTTCTCTTTAATTGTTTTCTGCTAAAGAAAATATAAGAGAGAGGGAGAAGAGTGCCTAGCCGGCCTCTTAGGCCCAGCTCTAACCCAGCCGGCCCAAGGCCCAGCCGCAACCGCTGCTCTAACCCTAGCCCCAACCGATCCCCTCGATCCATCTCTCCCTCGTCTCCTCCCTCAGCGCCGCAAACCCCATCGCCCGATCCCACATCTCTCTCGATCCCCATCTCCCTCTCTTCTCACCTTGCGCGCCCGCAACCAGCGCCAGGAAGCCGCGCCTCTTCGCTCGACCGCTCCTCCCTCCTCGCGCGATCCCCTCTCCTTTCCCCCTCGCCGCCTCCTCCCTCCACCGGCGCCATCCGTCCCCGTCGCCCCGAGCGCTCAAGGAGAGCACCTCCTCGAGCTCGTCGCCACTGCCTCCTCCCTCCGCCAAGCGACCGCCGCCGCCCTCGACCTACCTCGCCGTCGTCCATGGCCATGCCTTCGGCCGCCCTCCACCACCACCACCTTCCTCCGTCGCCCGCCTCCCTTGCGACCTTGTGTCATCCCGCTGCCCGTCCTCGCCGGCACGCCCGACCTCTGCACCCGGGCTCCCCTCCCTGCATCCCCTGGCTGCATCGAGCAGCAGCATGCCAAGTCCATCGCCACCTCGCCAGAGAGCCCCGTCCTCGCCCGGATCTTCGTCGCCAGCCCCAAGCCTTGCCGCTGTTGCCTCTGTTTTGCCTGAACTGCGCCCCTGCTTCGCCTCGAACAGCAGCAGCAGCTCGCCCGCTTGTCCCCGTGGACTCGATTCAGTCAAATGCCAGGTCCACGGGTCGGCCTCCTGTTCGTTGACCACCGAGACCTGAGGCCCTTTTGTATTTCTTCGCCATGGATACGCCAAGTTCCGCTCCGAACGTGTACGACTACACCCGGTGATGCGACAAGTACCCCGACAACGTGTACCTCGACGACCCGCCAAGTACCCCTTCAGATCGCCAAGTTCATCTACCACGTGTACCACTACCATCGCCCCGAAGATGTTGGATTCGTCAAGTACCTCTCTGAGACGAACGTGTACCACTACCGTCGCCGCGAGAACGACTACTTCCACTACATCACGAGAACGTCTACTTCCCTCTACGAAACGCGTTCCGCCCCGAATGCACGCTTCAAAGGTATAATCCCGAGATGACAACCGCCCGTGAACGAATGCATGTGTTGTATGAGATGAATCGTATGTTTGCACCATGTTCGAATTGTCATTGCAAGTTCCTCCTCGTTTCCATGCCACTATCCCGTGGGAACCCGGACTTCGGGAGCACCCCACCATCCTTGCATGACACGCTCACGCCCACTTCTTTTGCACCGGTATCCTCGTGAGCTACCGGAACCGATATGTTGCCGTGGCATCATTTTTGGATATGTTGCCGTGACACCCTTTCTTTCCACCACGGTGACAAATGCCTCGTATCATGCTCATGTCAACATTTTCATAAAATTGCATAAAACTTGTGCATGTCATCCGCATCATGATAACAACATTTAAATGCTTAAAATTGTGTTTGCATTAAATTGCTAAATGACATATGGGGATTTACCGGAATTGTTGTTTCTTGTTTCCGGCCTCATTTAAAATTGCCTAGCTAGGTAGTTTAATTATGCTTCACCCCTTGCCATGTTTAATAACATTTAATATTGTTGTACCTAAACGAGAGAGAACTAAATAATTGTTGTGGTGTTCCGTCAATATGCAACTTGTTGCATATTGAGCTCCACTTAATTTGTAGTATTATTTTAGCACTTTGCCATGCCATGCCTCATTAAACCGGACATGCATCATACTTGTTTGTGCATCATGCCATGTTTATGCTTGTGTGTTTACCATAGTGTTTGCTTCTTTCCGGTTTGCTTCTCTCGTTAGCTTCGGTTTCGTTCCGGAGTTGTGAGGATTCGTTCGACTACGTTCGTTTGTCTTCTTCATGGACTCGTTCTTCTTCCTTGCGGGGTCTCAGGCAAGATGACCATTACCCTTGATATCACTTCTATCTTTGCTTGCTAGTTGCTCCGTTCTATCGCTGTGTTGCGCTACCTATCACTTGTTTACCATGCCTCCCATATTGCCATGTCAGCCTCTAAACTTTTTGACCCTTCCTAACAAACCGTTGTTTGGCTATGTTACCGCTTTGCTCAGCCTCTCTTATAGCATTGTTAGTTGCAGGTGAAGTTGAAGATTGCTCCATGATGGACAGGATTATGTTGGGATATCACAATATCTCTTATTTAATTAATGCATCTATATACTTGGTAAAGGGTGGAAGACTCGGCCTTATGCCTGGTGTTTTGTTCCACTCTTGCCGCCCTAGTTTCCGTCATACCGGTGTTATGTTCCTTGATTTTGCGTTTCTTACACAGTTGGGTGATTTATGGGACCCCCTTGACAGTTCGCTTTGAATAAAACTCCTCCAGCAAGGCCCAACCTTGGTTTTACCATTTGCCACCTAAGCCTTTTTCCCTTGGGTTCTGCAGACTCAAGGGTCATCTTTATTTTAACCCCCCCCCCCCCGGGCCAGTGCTCCTTCGAGTGTTGGTCCGAAATGAGCAGCCCGCGGGGCCACCTCGGGGCAACTTGAGGGCTGGTTTTACTCGTAGCTTGACTTATCCGGTGTGCCCTGAGAACGAGGTACGTGCGACTCCTATCGGGATTTGTCGGCACATCGGGCGGCTTTGCTGGTCTTGTTTTACCATTATCGAAATGTCTTGCGAACCGGGATTCCGAGGCTGATCGGGTCTTCCCGGGAGAAGGTATATCCTTCGTTGACCGTGAGAGCTTGTGATGGGCTAAGTTGGGACACCCCTGCAGGGTATAATCTTTCGAAAGCCGTGCATGCGGTTATAGGCAGATGGGAATTTGTTAATGTCCGGTTGTAGATAACTTGACACCAGATCTTAATTAAAACGCATCAACCGCGTGTGTAGCCGTGATGGTCTCTTCTCGGCGGAGTCCGGGAAGTTAACACGGTTTTGGGTTATGTTTGACGTAAGTAGGAGTTCAGGATCACTTCTTGATCATTGCTAGCTTCACGACCGTTTCGTTTGCTCTCTTCTCGCTCTTATTTGCGTATGTCAGCCACCATATATGCTTAGTCGCTGCTGCAACCTCACCACTTTACCCCTTCCTTTCCCATAAGCTTAAATAGTCTTGATCTCGCGGGTTTTGAGATTGCTGAGTCCTCGTGACTCACCAGATACTGTCACAACAGTTGCAGGTGCCGATGATACAAGTGCAGGTGATGCAACCGAGCTCAGATGGGAGCTCAACGAAGACCTTGGTTGTTGCTATGTTTCGTTTCATGTTGATCAGTAGTGGAGCCCAGTTGGGACGATCGGGGATCTAGCAGTTGGGTTATCTTCTTTTCTTTTGGCTTCGTCCGTAGTCCGTCTATGTGTGTACTCTAAATGATGTATGAATTATATGTTCATTGTGTGAAGTGGCGATTGTAAGCCAACTCTTTATCCCATTCTTGTTCATTACATGGGATTGTGTGAAGATGACCCTTCTTGCGACAAAACCACAATGCGGTTATGCCTCTAAGTCGTGCTTCGACACGTGGGAGATATAGCCGCATCGTGGGTGTTACAGTAGAGTTGGCGTGTGCGAGCAGAGCAACCTCGAGTGTCGACTACGGTTGCTCGGGTGATGAAGCTGGTGGCTCGCTTGGTGTGGGGCCTCGGGGTCAGTGTTTGGGGTTTCCATGTGTACGTCGAAGCGGGGACTCCAGAGATGGTTGTCGGGTGTCAGCTCCGGTTTCTTGGGCGGCAGAGTAGGTGGCTCGCCTGGTGCGCGGCCTCGGGTCGGCTTGAATGCCGGAGCAGCGGCTTTAGTTTTTGTTTTAGGGTGTCGGCTAAGGGTTGCTAGAGTGACGAAGTCAGCGGTTCGCCTAGTGTGTGGCCTCGGGGTCGGCGTGTGTTGATGGTGCCATGTTGTTGGCTTGTTGTAATGGTTTTCATCCGGATTTTCGTTAATTAATCAGACAACTCTCTTCTACTTTTTAACGAATCGAGCCCTAAGAAACCTCGTTTAAAAAAACAAAATATTTGATGTATTTTCCAATACACGACTAATATTATGAACATGTGTATAAGGACCTTTTTTTCTATTATACATGAATATTCTTGTAGAAAAAGTGTTTCCATACCGTGGAAGTACATAGCTACACTCTCCTGAGGCTATGACTTGGCCGCGGCCACATGGCGGAGCTGGACGTGAAGTTCTCTAGCAACCTGACGACGTTACAATGTTTGATGGGCCAATAAATGCATTACAGCAGCGTACTACAGTATGTCCCACGAGCGTTTGGCGTGTCAGATCTTGGTGGCGTGTACGGTGTAGGATACCATGAGCAGGCGAGGACGTGCACTCCTTCGAATTTTCGCATGGATATCTTCTTGTGTTTGGAGAACAATACAGATAGCACGGTCGATTAATTACAAGGCATGCGGTGTAAAAGATACTAGTACTGATAATTATCTTGATAAAATGACTTCCATCGTATTTTGGGTAAAAAAAATGGAAACTATATGAATGTTACATACTTGTTTTTTCAAAACACAGTACAGACCCAGATGCTTATATATGCACGCATACACTCACTCCTATGAATACATGTACACCCTACCTCTATGAGCACCTCCAAGAGACTAAACCGGTATATCATATTGAAATTGACGAAGTCATCAAAGGCGCCTCGTAATCGACAGGAACGTCTCCCACATAACATGCATCGCCGGAAATCTTGAAATAAATCTTGGTGCTCCCATTCAAGCCGGTCCAAAGCGGATGCGACCTCTCCCTGTCTCTGCCGTTGAAGAGGCGCGCCGACCGAGGGTGTCGCCCGTGACTCGTCCCGGTGCCTGCGCCTGTTCAACACCAGAGACGCGTTACTAGACGGGAAGGGATGGATATCTACCACGCCCGTTCAATGCCCAGACCGTCCGTATGCCGCTATTAAGCAGGCTCACCGGTCGAGAAACCCACTCCGGCGCCGCGCATTGACGCACCCGGCCGCCTGACCTACCGGAATCCGCTATTTAATCAAAGGCGGCTACACACGACTAACTCCACACCACAACACAATCCGCTCCCCATTCTCCTCGCTTGCACCGCATCCACCATGACTGCAGGCAGCGAAGTTCTGTGAGAGAGCATTTCCATGAAGATGAAGCACGAGGTGGCCGCCCCTTGCGGCCGCCTGGCAGAGCCATCGTGCCAGTTGATCGAGGCCGGCTTGCCGGCCAGCTCTACCAAGGTCTTCGACGATGAGGACACCCCACGATGCAGACGGGCTCCGTCGACACCACACGGTACCCTCGCTTGTGCACACCGACTTCACCATGGAGCAGGCGCATGCGCACTACAACACCACCATGGCAGAGCTACATCCTGCATCGGCGCCTCTGTCGACGTTCTAGCAGACGCAAGAGGAACAACGGTACAACATGTTCCTCCTGGCACGACACCGAGTGGTGGAGGGCCATATTCAAGGCGAGCGCGTGTGCGAGGAGGCCGTGGCGACCATGGCCGCGGCAAACCCCAACTTCGTCGTGGAGCAAAGTGCGATCTACGAGGCTGTCCTAGCTCAAGCCGCTACTCGCCAGGAAGCTAGCAGTCGCTGCGGAGGCGCAGCTCCAGGCGATCGCGGATGAGAACAACACCAGCTGCTCCTCCTACGCGCGCGCCGGCGACGAACTATCTGGCGGCCCAGTGGGACAACGACAGCGCGGGCACCACCATTTCTATCATGGACCTCACGTTCACCGGCGACGGACAGGTCGCGAACTCCTCCGAGGATGAGAAGAATGAAAGTTATTTTAAATATTCAAGCTAGAAACTTAAAAATACAATTGACCCCAGCATCCATGGACTAGTACAATACGTGTGCCTAGCAACATACTGCAGATTGGCAGAAAACAAAACATACATTAATTTCTACCTTGAAATCTTCTTGGAAATGGGAATAGATGCCCCAGCCACGC
The DNA here is from genome assembly GCF_018294505.1 of Triticum aestivum. Lineage (NCBI taxonomy): Eukaryota > Viridiplantae > Streptophyta > Magnoliopsida > Poales > Poaceae > Triticum > Triticum aestivum. The sequence goes on along the minus strand of NW_025228143.1, from coordinate 16,894 downwards.
AAAATCAAAGGACCCAAGTTCTGATCACAAGGGCCTGGCCACTATATGTTGGAAAATATTAAACCCTAGAGTCCAATATGCTATATCATGTGTACAAAAGCAGAATAATGCGTTTGCGTGAACCGAGGAAAGATCAGCAGGGCTGCGCTCGCAGACTATCCGTGACCACAAGTAAAATGCTGATCGCTTGTGAGCGCTCAGAGGAACTCAAGCAAATATGTCAGAGCTACCTTTCTCTTGTACCAGGCATGCGTGTATGCTTATTTAGGAAACATGCATGCATTTTGTCCAGTGGGCTCGGCCATGCAAAGAGAAAGGGGGCATTGACCAGTTGAATTTGGATGTGGTTGTAAGGGCATCTTCAACCCTGACCCCAAACCTATAATCCCATGTATACAAGGAGTTGTTCAGATCCGCATGTCATCCAACCCCAACCCACCATCGGTATGTTGGGCGGTCCTTACCACAATTTTCCCATAAATTGGAACCAAACGAGGGGCCTTTGCGGGAGTCTTCATGAGCCATGTAGGACTCCGATACCCCCGGGCCACCCAAAACTGTGGTCGAACCAAGGCTTTTGTAGCTACTGAAGACGATGATGGTGGAGGATCCGGCGATCACACGATACCAGAAGGTCAACTCGAAGACACGGCAAAATCGCCTCCTCGAAGCGAAGGCAAAGGATAAGCCACGCAAGCAGCAGAAGGCAGGCGGAGGCGGAGGTGAAGGTCGCGGTGAAGGTGGCGGACGTGGTCCCCTGCTATTGTTGCCGACCATGCAGACACTTCCATGACCGGAGCATTATAAGGCTTCGTACTACTATGCCTCTAAGCATCTCGAAAGGCAATCTCTGGCATCCGCCGGCGGGCAAACCACACTCTAGGTCTCTCCACTCCACTCTTAGTCCCCTCCTCTCCTCGTCCCCTCCCCTTGCGATCTATGGTGAGCAACGGCAGCAGTCCAGTGTCCGGTGGCGAATCCCGGTCCCGGTCCAGTGGGCTCAGCTAGGGTGGTGCCTCGAGGGTTATAACATTCATGGTATGAAAGGTTCCCGGTCCAATAAGAAGAGTGCACACTTACGAATGTGCATGGTTTAAGCAATGGAAAATGAAAGTTCTCGTGTCATTATAACGATGTGAGGATACTAGTCTATAGTAGGGGTATAACTTGCATGTGCAAATTACATCTATTTGTTCATAATTATTTATTTTGGTGCCATGATAAAATCATAATTCTCTTATTCCTGTAC
>NW_025228143.1:14647-15592 GCF_018294505.1 Triticum aestivum | reverse complement strand
GAAATCAACACACCCAGTGAGAGAGAGAGAGATGGAATATTCATGTGGAGAGCGTGAGGATGGGGATTATATCGATTGTCGGGAGTGGCGGTGGACCATCAGAGGGAGTTGCTCGACCAAGGTGGCGCCTTGATGTGTATTACGTTGATGGTATAAAAGGTGCCCGGTCTAATAAACAGAGTGCACGCATACGATTGTGCAAGGTTTGGGCAATGGAAAACGAAAGTTCTCGTGTCATTAGAACGATACGATGATACTGGTCTACAATAAGGGGTATAACTTTCATGTTGAACTTCCATCTGTTTGTTCATAAAATGTTTGTTTTGCTGCCTATATTAAATCATAATCCACCTATCCCTATACCAACACACACACACACACACACATGAAAGAGATAGAGATCAACACACACATAAATAAAATAGAGAGAGAAACAAAATATTCGCATGGAGAGCGTGAGGTTGCGATTATATGGATTGTCGGGAGTGGCAGCGAACCATGAGAGGGAGTTGCTCGGCTAGGGTGGTGCCTCGAGGGTTATAACATTCATGATATGAAAGGTTCCCGGTCCAATAAGAAGAGTGCACACTTACGATTGTGCATGGTTTGAGCAATGGAAAATGAAAATTCTCGTGTCATTATAACGATGTGAGGATATTGGTCTATAGTAGGGGTATAACTTGCATGTGCAACTTACATCATTATTTGTTTTGGTGCTATGATAAAATCATAATTCTCCTATTCCTGTACCGACACACACACACACACACACACACACACAAAAGAGATAGAGAGAGAAATCAACACACCCATAGTGAGAGAGAGAGATGGAATATTCACGTGGAGAGCGTGAGGGTTGGGGATTATATCGATTGTCGGGAGTGGCGGTGGACCATCAGAGGGAGTTGCTCGACCAAGGTGGTGCCTTGATGTGTATAACGTTGA
>NW_025228143.1:10644-12484 GCF_018294505.1 Triticum aestivum | reverse complement strand
GAGAGAGAGAGAGAGAGTAGGTGGGTTCAAAATAACGTTGGTGAAAATGTGGTACCGCAAACTTGGACCATGAACATGCTTGCTTCAGTGAGAGATGATGTACATTCAGGTACGTACATGCTGTCTGCTCCAAGCAAAATCACAGAACCCCAAAACTTTCATCGTACTACTCTTTAATGTTGTCTGATTTCCAGAGGACTAAATGTGTAGGGAGCTATGGTATTGTAGGTTCTAGGCTTCTGTTTCATACCACATTGGCATGATTTGGCTGATATGAATACTCAAACCTAAATGAAGAAAAAGCTGTCGTAGCGGCCCTGACTGCCCTAGTCTTCTTACTTCAGGCAGGTATGAAATGCAGGTACCGTAGGTGCTGCTGCTGCTGCCTTTAAAAACTTGCAAGCAATCTCTGCCTCAATCACAACAATCTTCAAGCAACAAAACTCCTTCCATGCCTACTAGCCAATACACATCGTAAGGGAGTTCTTGTACGTGCCGACTGAGTCCTGTGTGATTGAGCTTTTGTACGTGCCGACTGAGTCTTGTGTGATTGAGCTAATGTATCGTGAGTGATGCGTGCCGCCCAGCCGCTTCTACCCTCATGTGTTATTGAGCGCACGCGGTGGATGAGGGGGGTTGTCTGCGGTCTACCACACGCCACGACATGGACCTTGAGGAGGTGAAGCAAGCAATAATCAGTGGGAGAGCACATGCTTCCAAATACAGCCTTCTGAATGTAACCCCACCACTAGTAGAAAACGGAGCTTTAAAACCGGTTTGTAAGGGCCTTTAGTGCCGGTTATGGAACCGGCACTAAAGTGTGGGCACTAAAGCCCCTCCCCCCCTTAGTACCGGTTCGGCACGAACCGGCGCTAAAGTGCCACCACGTGGCGTGAGCTCGCGCCCTAGTATGGTGGAGTTACCAACCGATACTAAATGTTTATTTTTTGAATTTTTTTTTGAAAATTTTGTAAAAAAAATTTAATTTTTTTTCGATTTTTAATTTTTCTAAATTATTTGATGATTTAGTCTCTAACCACCTCTCTTAACTGCTCAAGTGCGAATCACTCATTCCAAATCATCTAACTTCCCGACCGGTTACCCATCCCTCTCACTACTACAGCCCGAGCACGCTTAACTTTCGGGTTTTATTCTCCTTCGTTTCCGAGTGTGCACTTGTTATTTTCCTGACAATAGTAAGATGTCAATCCTATTAACCCTCAGGAGTTTAGCTTGAGCATGAAGTCACACATTTCATCGTTTGAGTTTGAAACTATTATTCTGAAAAAACAGTAATTATTTAGTAACGCTAATATTTCTTGAATAAGTTTGACCATAGTTTGACCAAAATTCAAAAAATTGAAATAATTATTTAGTAACACTAATATTCTTGAGTAATTATGTAGTAACATTAATACTTCTTGAATAAGTAGTTTGACCAAATTTAACCAAATTTTTTTAAAAAAACTGAAATTTGACCATATCTTTTTTTCCTTTTCGAATTTGAGGATTCTAAAAATTCCAAACAGGCCGTAGGCGGTCTCCATCGGATGCGGATTTTCGTGCTGAATTTTTTGATATATTATACGTTTTTTGACCCTTCCCTGGACCCTGCGCAAGCGGGAGCTACATGCACCAGGTTGCCCTTATTATACGTTTTTTTCCGACATCGTATGCAAAAGTTATAGCCGTTTTACATTTTTCCCTACACTTTTTGCAAAACATGTCCAAATTTAAGTTTTCAAATTTTCCTAACTAGTAGATATAGTAATATAACTACCTCTCGAAGGATTTTATTTTTTGAAGTTTTTATCATTTTCTTTTGATTTTTTTAAAACTG
>NW_025228143.1:9777-10634 GCF_018294505.1 Triticum aestivum | reverse complement strand
TGTTATGCTTTTGGGATGCACATTGTTAATCTAATACAACAGCTTCATGGGGGCATTACAGCAAAAGAGTTGAAAACTCGACCTAACACAGAATGAAACATAGGCAAACCATAAGACAAATAGATAGGCACACACAACAGACATGTGGTCGAAGCTGATCACTGATCAAAGGCATTTTAACTTCGTGCATGTCATACCATTTGCATTGCCCATGCTTCAAAAGAAAATACAAAAATTAAAAACAATAAGAATCAACAAAGTAGGAGGCATGCTTTTATCTTCACTGCAGAGCTAACGGTTGAATCACAAATGTCCAGAAAAATAAAGCATCCATAAATTACACAACTATTGCAGGATATTTCCAAAGACAAATATTATATTCATATAAGGAATTTGTTGCAATGAGAAATATAGGCCTAAGTAAGACATTGCAGATAGGCTTCCTGTAGATCTCCTCTAAAATGGATAGAAAGATTTTCAATAACTATTACAACACAGGGCAAGCTTAACCAATACCTTATTGAACTAGTTTAACCACTACTTTAACTTGCATTTTTTGTTCCATCATGCCAACAGGGGAAATTGAGCAAAACAGGTCATGGATGAATTTGGCTTGCATCAGTCAAAGCCTGACCAATGAAATTTATTTTTCAATCTAACTTCCGCTTCACTCACACTCCTTTTCTTCTGATATTAAATCTTCCTCATCAGTTTCAGCTTTTAATTCATTCTCTTCTGTGCTATGTGTCATCCACGAACCCTTTCAGGGGTAGTACTGCTAATCATCCATGTCAGACAAAAGTAGCATGTAGTTAGAAAAGAGGTGCTGCTAATACAAGTTCACAGCGCTAAATTCC
>NW_025228143.1:7399-9767 GCF_018294505.1 Triticum aestivum | reverse complement strand
CGATCCATCTCAAATCAGAAATTCAAATGTACATTCCTGGTTCTGGATGGAGATCACGCCAGAAATATCACAACTCGAAGGAGCAGCAACAACAACCTAAAACATACTAGTAGTACTCTCTCTGTAAAGAAATACAAGAGCATTTAGAGAGATCACTACTTTAGTAATCTAAACGCTCTTATATTTCTTTATGGAGGGAATACTTGTGAACACTGATGTGCAAGTGCGAACCCTCTTGGATGATCTACTCGTATCACAGAGCCTCAGCCCAGTACACATCCCGGGCAGTGTCAGCATTGCTGTGGTCGACAACGTCGGCGCCACAGGGCCATGGTCCTGCAGGTAATGGGATGCCGACCCAGCGCAGGACACAGCAGAGGCGGACTGGGTGCAGTCGGCAGTGAGGGCACGCAGCGCGGTGGCGGAATGAGCAGCGGCCACGGCGAAGTCCAAACTCACAGCCCATCTATTAGACAACAAAATTACGTGCAAGATTGGAAAAGGGAAAGCAAACTAAATGATACAAACAAAATTATGTGGAAATATTGGAAAATTGAAAGCCGTGATAATTTGTTGTGCAGTTGACGTGCATTCTGTATCTCAACAAAAGTGCATTTGCAAACTAAAGGCCAAGAAAGAACAAATTGTTTCCTTTTGATAAGTTTTGACACTGCCTTCTCAGTTGTCATTGACGCAAGGTCTGAGCTTGTTAAACAATGCATGACGGAATCTCCAAGGCCCATTGCTTGCAGTAAAATCCATGTCAGACTCCCTAGAAAAAAATGCATCTCTAGCTTTTGAAATCGCAGCACTTAAACGAGCTGAGTACGAGGAGTAGGCCAAATGGCACCTTACGGGCAAGATCTCCGTCGACGGCGCACGGGCCTCCCCGCACCACTTACACCATGGTAGAGAGGAGAGAGGATCGTGGCTTGGCGGTGCGGCACCCCTCACCCCGCACAAGGCGCCAGGGGGCGGCGGTTGATGACGATATCGCCCGTGTCCCGTCCACCCAGATCTCGCTGGTATTTGTGCAGCATAAGATGGAGGTAGCCCTTTGGGGAGCACCGCGATGGGGGCGGGAGAGGGTTTGGGCGGCGCGGCTCGCTGGGAAATGGGGAGCTCGCAAGCCATGGAGGGGGGAGGGGGGAGTAATGGGGCGGCGGGATGGAGAAGGAGTGAGAGATAAACGAGTGGAAATGGCCCAGCCCACACCATGAGCATAGCACGGCTGAAAAAAAGGAGCTATTCAAAAACAAAATAAAACAAGTCTGAATTGTTCGTCTCGTACTCGGAACCGTTCATAGGCCAAGAACCTTTGCGCGTGGGCCGAGGACTGCGCGGCGCCAGCATTGACAGCCTACTACTGAGCCTACTGGGCTAACGAGGGGGGACCGTGGACCACTTTGCTCTATATGAGGAAAAAAAAGAGAGTCACCTAAAATACAAGAAATGTAAAGAGGGAAACTAGCTGGACCATATCCCAATGCGAGCATGTGGCCTTGATTGCAACCTCCACAAAGAAACATCATAGGTTTGCTTTTCCCTATATATATGTGTGTATATATATATATATATATATATATATATATATATATATATATATATATATATAATATGACAAATTTTATCTACAAGCAGTGGTAGTTACCTTCTACCTCTCTGTCTGCCATGTGTCATCTCACGCAGCCAAGCCAAGCGGGTTAGCGATCAAAAAAGATCCATTAATTTCCCACCGTCTAGTTAGTTACGCAGGGTTAGTTGGATAGCCTACTAATATTTTGGCCGCATGCATCGCATCTGATTGCATGGATAAGGCTTACTTTTTTAAAATCCTGGATGAGGGCTAGCTTGCTTGATCGCATGTACTTGCAAAGGAAAACAAATCTTGGCGTCCATACTCTTTATTATATCTACTTCATACTTCCAAAATTATCATAGGACATATTCTATTTTTCAGGAAAATTTCGGTATGCTCCAATTTTTATAGTATATATGCTATATTTCCCAAGTACTATATACTACAAAATCATAGAATATATACTACATAGTCATGAAGAGTATGATGTGTGTCTTGTACAGTCGATGGAGAAGCATGTTACATGGAGTATGTACTTGTCGAGTATGGAGTATCAACGGAAGGAGTATGTCAATGGAATTAATCAAGAGGGTATTTAATACTAATATAACTATGTGGATGACAGCCATGAAATTTCTCAAGCACCTAACTTGCTTGCATGTAGTATGTAGATTAGAAGAAAGAAGTGTATGACAAAAAGTAGTATGGAGTATCATGAAAGAGGTAGTATGGTAGTATGGAGTATTATCTTATCAGAAGTAGTATGTCAATGGAACTAAACAAGCGTAT
>NW_025228143.1:6968-7389 GCF_018294505.1 Triticum aestivum | reverse complement strand
CTCCTGTCGTCACATTGGCATCTTCAAAATCACGGTGTCACAAACAGGAAAGAACCATAGAAGATGGTAAGGTCAATGAGGGGGCATGAATTCTTTAGAGTTGGAAATCTGATCAGACTATGATATCGTTAATCCAACTAAACAATAAAGAAAATAAATTTGGCGTATATACCTGGCTTGTGTGGTACTCACAACGACAACGGCCAGCTGTTATTTCACTGTCTCGCCGGCGGCAGAAGAATACTCACGACGACGCTGATCCTCCGTGTACAGCCGGTGATGAAAGTGTCGCCCAGGCAAAACCTAGATAGTTAACTAATCTGTTTGTTTGTTGATAACGAGAAGATAGAAACGATACTATTTTTACGTAGAGAGAGAAATGGTAGGTTGGTTAGTAAGCGGATAAGGATGTGAGAAGAGT
>NW_025228143.1:5439-6958 GCF_018294505.1 Triticum aestivum | reverse complement strand
TAATTAATGACAATTCTAAATGGATCGGGTGGAACCTCATCTAGCCCGTTAGGCATTCTAAAAAAATAGCACACTCAATCTAGGGGCGTGAGATGAACGGTGGATTCTTGGGTGGTAACTACCACTATATATATATATATATATATATATATATATATATATATATATATATATATATATATATATATATATATATATATATAAGAGCGCGGTTTTGGTATGTTGTGATTCTGGGAACATTGCAATCGGAACTGTTAGAAACCTTCGAGATCCGCACCTTCCTCTTTATAAAGTTCTAGTTCTTTTATTTTCTATAAAAGGATTCTATTAGGGGCATGCATAGTCAGACCTTTATCCTATAGGGGTCGATGAGAATGGCAATGTGCGAAAGGTTCCTGCTCAATTTATGCATGCCTTTCTATATGTCAGTGCTCATCACATTATATAGGTGATTTTGTTTCGGGCATTTTTCATCCTTCCCCTTCTGCACATCTGCCAGCCTGCGTTTTGCAGTACTGTGTGCCTGCTTTTTCCTTTTTTTATTACAATTTGAACGCAAGCAGTGAATTGCCCCTCCTTTCCGTTTTGCACCACTCTCAGCCTGCGGTTTAGTACTGCTTGTCTGCTATTTGCCTGGAAGCTTGGTGGTTTCGATTAGTAACAAAGCTATCCAACTACCATCTTTTTACTCAATCTGTTGTTCTTACTAAACAATTCAGATGCTGCTCTAACACTTCTTTTGATTCAGCGTTCTTTGTTACCAAGGACTTTAACCCTGAAGATGCTTAGCATGGTACAACAACGTTACCTAGATCAGCAACTTCTTCCACCTTGCCGTGATTTCCAGATTTTTCAGATTGCTTGGTCAAAATTCAGTGTGTAGCCATCGGGTTGTCATTTTCATTACCTATAAATTTGAAAAAAAAATTAAGAACGCCAGATTTTTCAGATTGCTTGGTGATGCAGTACTAAACAGTTCAGATTGCTTGGTGAAATTTCCGCCCGTGAACACTGAAATGACCTGTTTGCAATTTGAGAACCCCTCGTGATGTGATTTCCGTGTAGGTATTCCTTCAATGCCTGGTAATTGACAGTAGGTGCAGTCTCTTGCCAGTCTGCTGTGACCTGTGAGGCTGCTCCTGCCAATTTTTTCTTCTTCACATGTGACCACGCCACACCAAACACATCCAGCCAATGTGCTGTAGCAGATCTGGCAAAATACAAAACAGGATAGTGTCATGGCCGGCACACCTGCCATGCCAACCATTGGTGAAGACACTGAACTAGGCTCACAGGTGGGGCGATGGAGTTGAGTCGGGTCGACCTATCAGCATTGTTGTGTGTTAGTTAAGTGTGTGTGTGTGTGAGTGTTGGGTCCAACCGTATGGTGTGGCATTTTTGGTTATATGGTGTGAGTCCTTGCTTTGTAAAAATTGGCATATAAACAAATCACTAAACTGTACTAATTATACTGGTAGCACAACATGTTTTTTTGCCTCCTTTTCAGCACCCCCCCCCC
>NW_025228143.1:3650-5429 GCF_018294505.1 Triticum aestivum | reverse complement strand
CGGCAGAAGAATACTCACGACGACGCTGATCCTCCGTGTACAGCCGGTGATGAAAGTGTCGCCCAGGCAAAACCTAGATAGTTAACTAATCTGTTTGTTTGTTGATAACGAGAAGATAGAAACGATACTATTTTTACGTAGAGAGAGAAATGGTAGGTTGGTTAGTAAGCGGATAAGGATGTGAGAAGAGTAGATAGAATTGCTATTCAAAAATTGGGATAAGCTCACGGCCAGATCGACGTGGATAACTACCAAATAAACTAATCAAAATAATTAATGACAATTCTAAATGGATCGGGTGGAACCTCATCTAGCCCGTTAGGCATTCTAAAAAAATAGCACACTCAATCTAGGGGCGTGAGATGAACGGTGGATTCTTGGGTGGTAACTACCACTATATATATATATATATATATATATATATATATATATATATATATATATATATATATATATATATATATATAGCGCGGTTTTGGTATGTTGTGATTCTGGGAACATTGCAATCGGAACTGTTAGAAACCTTCGAGATCCGCACCTTCCTCTTTATAAAGTTCTAGTTCTTTTATTTTCTATAAAAGGATTCTATTAGGGGCATGCATAGTCAGACCTTTATCCTATAGGGGTCGATGAGAATGGCAATGTGCGAAAGGTTCCTGTTCAATTTATGCATGCCTTTCTATATGTCAGTGCTCATCACATGATATAGGTGATTTTGTTTCGGGCATTTTTCATCCTTCCCCTTCTGCACATCTGCCAGCCTGCGTTTTGCAGTACTGTGTGCCTGCTTTTTCCTTTTTTTATTACAATTTAAACGCAAGCAGTGAATTGCCCCTCCTTTCCGTTTTGCACCACTCTCAGCCTGCGGTTTAGTACTGCTTGTCTGCTATTTGCCTGGAAGCTTGGTGGTTTCGATTAGTAACAAAGCTATCCAACTACCATCTTTTTACTCAATCTGTTGTTCTTACTAAACAGTTCAGATGCTGCTCTAACACTTCTTTTGATTCAGCGTTCTTTGTTACCAAGGACTTTAACCCTGAAGATGCTTAGCATGGTACAACAACGTTACCTAGATCAGCAACTTCTTCCACCTTGCCGTGATTTCCAGATTTTTCAGATTGCTTGGTCAAAATTCAGTGTGTAGCCATCGGGTTGTCATTTTCATTACCTATAAATTTGAAAAAAAATTAAGAACGCCAGATTTTTCAGATTGCTTGGTGATGCAGTACTAAACAGTTCAGATTGCTTGGTGAAATTTCCGCCCGTGAACACTGAAATGACCTGTTTGCAATTTGAGAACCCCTCGTGATGTGATTTCCGTGTAGGTATTCCTTCAATGCCTGGTAATTGACAGTAGGTGCAGTCTCTTGCCAGTCTGCTGTGACCTGTGAGGCTGCTCCTGCCAATTTTTTCTTCTTCACATGTGACCACGCCACACCAAACACATCCAGCCAATGTGCTGTAGCAGATCTGGCAAAATACAAAACAGGATAGTGTCATGGCCGGCACACCTGCCATGCCAACCATTGGTGAAGACACTGAACTAGGCTCACAGGTGGGGCGATGGAGTTGAGTCGGGTCGACCTATCAGCATTGTTGTGTGTTAGTTAAGTGTGTGTGTGTGTGAGTGTTGGGTCCAACCGTATGGTGTGGCATTTTTGGTTATATGGTGTGAGTCCTTGCTTTGTAAAAATTGGCATATAAACAAATCACTAAACTGTACTAATTATACTGGTAGCACAACATGTTTTTTTGCCTCCTTTTCAGCACCCCCCCCCC
>NW_025228143.1:1980-3640 GCF_018294505.1 Triticum aestivum | reverse complement strand
TATATATATATATATATATATATATAATATGACAAATTTTATCTACAAGCAGTGGTAGTTACCTTCTACCTCTCTGTCTGCCATGTGTCATCTCACGCAGCCAAGCCAAGCGGGTTAGCGATCAAAAAAGATCCATTAATTTCCCACCGTCTAGTTAGTTACGCAGGGTTAGTTGGATAGCCTACTAATATTTTGGCCGCATGCATCGCATCTGATTGCATGGATAAGGCTTACTTTTTTAAAATCCTGGATGAGGGCTAGCTTGCTTGATCGCATGTACTTGCAAAGGAAAACAAATCTTGGCGTCCATACTCTTTATTATATCTACTTCATACTTCCAAAATTATCATAGGACATATTCTATTTTTCAGGAAAATTTCGGTATGCTCCAATTTTTATAGTATATATGCTATATTTCCCAAGTACTATATACTACAAAATCATAGAATATATACTACATAGTCATGAAGAGTATGATGTGTGTCTTGTACAGTCGATGGAGAAGCATGTTACATGGAGTATGTACTTGTCGAGTATGGAGTATCAACGGAAGGAGTATGTCAATGGAATTAATCAAGAGGGTATTTAATACTAATATAACTATGTGGATGACAGCCATGAAATTTCTCAAGCACCTAACTTGCTTGCATGTAGTATGTAGATTAGAAGAAAGAAGTGTATGACAAAAAGTAGTATGGAGTATCATGAAAGAGGTAGTATGGTAGTATGGAGTATTATCTTATCAGAAGTAGTATGTCAATGGAACTAAACAAGCGTATAGGAACGAGTCATAATTTGATATGGGTGTGTACATGTAATTTCTCAGTCACCTTACATACATGTAGTATGTAGATTAGAAGAAAAGGAGTATATGACAAAAAGGTAGTATATTGTATGATATACTGCAGACATATGTACGCGTAGACCAATACAAACTGTTCGTCCATAATTTCTACATCTCTACATGATACTGAACTTTTGATATACACAATATAGTCTTGTTTCTATCGATGCATAGGTTCCAGAGCTTGGGGTCGATGCAGGAGTAGTCAGCTCGTCGCCGACGGCTAGTTGCGCCCGTGGTACATCCAGTGTAATACCACACACCAGTGGAGGAAGTTGCCAATCAAAACCGGAGCGGATAGCCGTCACCGGCGACGGCTCCACATCGGTGACACCTTGTGTACGCTCTGAGGAGACATCGTTGGTTTTCCTCCGGTTGCCTTGCTAAACGCCTTACTCCTGTCGTCACATTGGCATCTTCAAAATCACGGTGTCACAAACAGGAAAGAACCATAGAAGATGGTAAGGTCAATGAGGGGGCATGAATTCTTTAGAGTTGGAAATCTGATCAGACTATGATATCGTTAATCCAACTAAACAATAAAGAAAATAAATTTGGCGTATATACCTGGCTTGTGTGGTACTCACAACGACAACGGCCAGCTGTTATTTCACTGTCTCGCCGGCGGCAGAAGAATACTCACGACGACGCTGATCCTCCGTGTACAGCCGGTGATGAAAGTGTCGCCCAGGCAAAACCTAGATAGTTAACTAATCTGTTTGTTTGTTGATAACGAGAAGATAGAAACGATACTATTTTTACGTAGAGAGAGAAATGGTAGGTTGGTTAGTAAGCGGATAAGGATGTGAGAAGAGT
>NW_025228143.1:0-1970 GCF_018294505.1 Triticum aestivum | reverse complement strand
TTTGGGTCTTCCTTTTGCTGATCTCTTTTCTGGTGGTAAACAACTTTGAGAACCTTGTGAGAACATGTTCCCCATTTCGTTCTGCAATCCTTCATCTGTTTGTTGATTATCTGTAGGTGTGGTCTGATTTTCTTTGAATCCTCGGGTTGTTTCCTGTGTTGGCTCTTTGCTTGGTTGACCTGCATTGCCTTGGTCATTAGAAGCTTGTTCCTTTGTAATTTCCGCTGCTATAATCTTTTCAAGATCATTCTTCACTTTATCAAATGCCATTATAGCATGCTGGGAAGTAACCACACCCCTGTCAGCCAATTTTATTATCTCCAATGCCTTGATGTACATTATGTTGTGCATGAAAGTCTTCGACACCTGGATGCTCGCATCTTTCTGATAACACTTTAGGTGATCTGGCATATTATCTCTAGCGTCTTTGGTCCATCTCTTCAGAATGTACCTAGCTGGGATTTGGCGGACGCCAATGTGTATCATTACCTGAAGGACAAAAAGTTCATTCAGTGGTGTGTATGAGATCTGACATCATAACTAAAATTGTTAAACCAAAAATTGTCATACCTTCAGTACGTGTCGACAAAGCAGTCCAGAGTGCTCAAACATTCCACACTCACATTTGAAAGTGTCGCTCTCCCTATCAACAATAACATCATAAACAACTTTGCACCAACACTGCCTTTGTTCCGCATCAGCATGCTCCAATATGATTCTCCCATCCACCTGATTTCCCCTAAGAATGAATGAACCGGACTGATACAATTCCAGTGAAAACAGCTTGAACACGCCCCTTGTGTAGATTTTAGCTGCGTGTCTCTCTATTAGAAAGTTTGTTCTTATTACCTTCCCATCCTGAAACATGATCAATGTAGTGAGAATGAGAACACTACATATTGCATCATTTAAAAAACAATGTAGGAAAGATATCAGGCGCACCTTCTTTGAGTGAGCGATTTCAAAGTCTTCCTCTTCACATCTGTCGGCAAGCATCTTTGTGTACTGTTGAAAAAATATGTTTATTGGTGCCGACCTGGAGACATAACACTTGAGCAGGTTGTTCATGCACTCGCTTCTTTGTGTGCTACACATTTTTGCACAAAAGTCTCCCTTGAGATAAGGCTTGGCCCATTTGAAACGACAATCATAAACCTGATGCAAAAATGAGTTTGTTTCAAGTCCATAATGTGTCATGATCTCCTGTCATTCCTTTTCAAACTCTTCAACTGTCATCATCTCATTTATTAGAATGTTGAAATCATTCCTAAAAGGAGTGCCATTCCTGTACATGCTCCCTACTTTCTCCCTCATCTTTTTTAAAACATGCCATTTGCACCAAACATGTTTGGATGAGTTCATCACGTCAGCAATAGCAAGCTCCATTTGCCTGCTTTGGTCTGAGTCATATATGAAGAGAAATACAAAGCTGGTTAGTTTTCTATCTCATAGATAATACACAACTAAAATATAGAAAAATAGTTTTGGCTGGTTCTGCTTGGTTTACCAGTTAATATTGTTTTTGGTGGTTTGTTGCCCATTGCTGATAGGAATGTTTCAAATGCCCACTTGAATGACTCTACAGTCTCTTCACGCAGGAAAACACAACCAAACAGGCAGCATTGATAGTGGTTATTGACTCCGACGAATAGACCAACTGGCATCTCATAGAGGTTGCTCTTGTAAGTTGTGTCGAATGTCATGGCGTCTCCGAAGAAACTGTAGTCGGCTCTGCTCTTTTGGTGACACCAAAACAGACCGGACACCCTTCTTTGCTCATCTTTTTTTACTGCGAAAAAGAATCCAGTGCCCTCTGCCTGCATGCTTGTGAATAAAGCCAGTGTCTTGTTGATATCATCCTGACTACATTCTTGAGCTATGGACGCGCACATGGATTTGAGAGACCTTTTACGGAATGGGACATCATCGTGTGAACCATGAATGTCGGCCATCACCCCATATACCTTGGT
>NW_025228142.1:153910-166932 GCF_018294505.1 Triticum aestivum | reverse complement strand
TCGGTCATCAACACTCACATATTCCGCCGATTCTAGTCCGTTTCGTGCACTATTACTCAGCATTTTGGGGACCCAGAGCGATTTCCACGATTGATGAACTCTAGGGTGCGTTTATGTGACCGTCGTCAACACTCATAGTTTTGTTCAATTCTGACCTGCTTCGTGGACTATTACTAACCGTTTTGGGGTCCCAAAGAGATTTCCATAGTTGTTGAACCCCAAGGTGTGCTTACGCGTTGGTCATCAACACTCGCAGTTTTGGCCGATTCTGGCCCGTTTCATGGACTATAACTCACCGTTTTGGGGTCCCAAAGCGATTTCCATGGTTGTCGAACTCCAAGGTGCGCTTACGTGTCGGTTATCAACAACTATAGTTTGGGCCGATTCTGGCCTGTTTCTTGGACTATTACTCTATTTTGGGGTCTCGGAGTCATTTCTATGATTGACTAACCCCGGGGTGCGTTTACGTGTCGGTTATCAACACTCACATATTCGGCCGATTCAAGTCCGTTCCGTGCACTATTACTCAGCGTTTTGGGGCCCCGTAGCGATTTCCATAGTTGTTGAACCCCAAGATGTGCTTACGTGTTGGTCAACAACACTCGCAGTTTTGGCCGATTCTGGCCCGTTTCATGGACTATTACTCACCGTTTTCGGGTCCCAAAGCGATTTCCATGGTTGTCAAACTCCAAGGCGCACTTACATGTCAGTCATCAACAATCACAGTTTGGGTCGATTCTGGCCCGTTTCTTGGACTATTACTCTATTTTGGGGTCTCGGAGTCATTTCCACGATTGACGATCCCCGGGGTGTGTTTACGTGTCGGTCATCAACACTCACATATTTGGCCGATTCTCATACGTTCCGTGCACTATTACTCAGCGTTTTGGGGACCCAGAGCGATTTCCACGATTGATGAACCCCGGGGTGCGTTTATGTGTCCCTCGTCAACACTCACAGTTTTGGCCAAATCTGACCTGTTTCGTGGACTATTACTCACCGTTTTGGGGGCCCCGAAGCGATTTTCATAGTTGTTGAACCCCAAGGTGTGCTTACGAGTTGGTCATCAACACTCTCAGTTTTGGCCGATTCTGGCCCGTTTCATGGACTATTACTCACCGTTTTGGGGTCCCAAAGCGATTTCCATCATTGTCGAACTCCAAGATGCGCTTACGTGTCGGTCATCAACAATCACAGTTTGGGCCGATTCTGGCCCGTTTCTTGGACTATTACTCTATTTTGGGGTCACGGAGTTGTTTCCACTATTGACGAACCCCGGGGTGCGTTTACGCGTCGGTCATCAACACTCACATATTCCGCCGATTCTAGTCCGTTTCGTGCACTATTACTCAGCATTTTGGGGACCCAGAGCGATTTCCACGATTGATGAACTCTAGGATGCGTTTATGTGACCGTCGTCAACACTCATAGTTTTGTTCAATTCTGACCTGCTTCGTGGACTATTACTAAACGTTTTGGGGTCCCAAAGAGATTTCCATAGTTGTTGAACCCCAAGGTGTGCTTACGCGTTGGTCATCAACACTCGCAGTTTTGGCCGATTCTGGCCCGTTTCAAGGACTATAACTCACCGTTTTGGGGTCCCAAAGCGATTTCCATGGTTGTCGAACTCCAAGGTGCGCTTACGTGTCGGTTATCAACAACCATAGTTTGGGCCGATTCTGGCCTGTTTCTTGGACTATTACTCTATTTTGGGGTCTCGGAGTCATTTCTATGATTGACTAACCCCGGGGTGCGTTTACGTGTCGGTCATCAACACTCACATATTCGGCCGATTCAAGTCCGTTCCGTGCACTATTACTCAGCGTTTTGGGGTCCCGTAGCGATTTCCATAGTTGTTGAACCCCAAGATGTGCTTACGTGTTGGTCAACAACACTCGCAGTTTTGGCCGATTCTGGCCCGTTTCATGGACTATTACTCACCGTTTTTGGGTCCCAAAGCGATTTCCATGGTTGTCAAACTCCAAGGTGCACTTACGTGTAAGTCGTCAACAATCACAGTTTGGGTCGATTCTGGCCCGTTTCTTGGACTATTACTCTATTTTGGGGTCTCGGAGTCATTTCCATGATTGACGAACCCCGGGGTGCGTTTACGTGTCGGTCATCAACACTCACATATTCGGCCTATTCTAATACGTTCCGTGCACTATTACACAGCGTTTTGGGGATCCAGAGCGATTTTCACGATTGATGAACCCCGGGGTGCGTTTATGTGTCCGTCGTCAACACTCACAGTTTTGGCCAAATCCGACCTGTTTCATGGACTATTACTCACCGTTTTGGGGGCCCCGAAGCGATTTTCATAGTTGTTGAACCCCAAGGTGTGCTTACGAGTTGGTCATCAACACTCCCAGTTTTGGCCGATTCTGGCCCGTTTCATGGACTATTACTCTCCGTTTTGGGGTCCCAAAGCGATTTCCATCATTGTCGAACTCCAAGGTGCGCTTACGTGTCGGTCATCAACAATCACAGTTTGGGCCGATTCTGGCCCGTTTCTTGGACTATTACTCTAGTTTGGGGTCACGGAGTTGTTTCCACTATTGACGAACCCCGGGGTGCGTTTACGCGTCGGTCATCAACACTCACATATTCCGCCGATTCTAGTCCGTTTCGTGCACTATTACTCAGCATTTTGGGGACCCAGAGCGATTTCCACGATTGATGAACTCTAGGGTGCGTTTATGTGACCGTCGTCAACACTCATAGTTTTGTTCAATTCTGACCTGCTTCGTGGACTATTACTAACCGTTTTGGGGTCCCAAAGAGATTTCCATAGTTGTTGAACCCCAAGGTGTGCTTACGCGTTGGTCATCAACACTCGCAGTTTTGGCCGATTCTGGCCCGTTTCATGGACTACAACTCACCGTTTTGGGGTCCCAAAGCGATTTCCATGGTTGTCGAACTCCAAGGTGCGCTTACGTGTCGGTTATCAACAACCATAGTTTGGGCCGGTTCTGGCCTGTTTCTTGGACTATTACTCTATTTTGGGGTCTCGGAGTCATTTCTATGATTGACTAACCCCGGGGTGCGTTTACGTGTCGGTCGTCAACACTCACATATTCGGCCGATTCAAGTCCGTTCCGTGCACTATTACTCAGCGTTTTGGGGTCCCGTAGCGATTTCCATAGTTGTTGAACCCCAAGATGTGCTTACGTGTTGGTCAACAACACTCGCAGTTTTGGCCAATTCTGGCCCGTTTCATGGACTATTACTCACCGTTTTTGGGTCCCAAAGCGATTTCCATGGTTGTCAAACTCCAAGGTGCACTTACGTGTAAGTCGTCAACAATCACAGTTTGGGTCGATTCTGGCCCGTTTCTTGGACTATTACTCTATTTTGGGGTCTCGGAGTCATTTCCATGATTGACGAACCCCGGGGTGCGTTTACGTGTCGGTCATCAACACTCACATATTCGGCCTATTCTAATACGTTCCGTGCACTATTACACAGCGTTTTGGGGATCCAGAGCGATTTTCACGATTGATGAACCCCGGGGTGTGTTTATGTGTCCGTCGTCAACACTCACAGTTTTGGCCAAATCCGACCTGTTTCATGGACTATTACTCACCGTTTTGGGGGCCCCGAAGCGATTTTCATAGTTGTTGAACCCCAAGGTGTGCTTACGAGTTGGTCATGAACACTCCCAGTTTTGGCCGATTCTGGCCCGTTTCATGGACTATTACTCTCCGTTTTGGGGTCCCAAAGCGATTTCCATCATTGTCGAACTCCAAGGTGCGCTTACGTGTCGGTCATCAACAATCACAGTTTGGGCCGATTCTGGCCCGTTTCTTGGACTATTACTCTAGTTTGGGGTCACGGAGTTGTTTCCACTATTGACGAACCCCGGGGTGCGTTTACGCGTCGGTCATCAACACTCACATATTCCGCCGATTCTAGTCCGTTTCGTGCACTATTACTCAGCATTTTGGGGACCCAGAGCGATTTCCACGATTGATGAACTCTAGGGTGCGTTTATGTGACCGTCGTCAACACTCATAGTTTTGTTCAATTCTGACCTGCTTCGTGGACTATTACTAACCGTTTTGGGGTCCCAAAGAGATTTCCATAGTTGTTGAACCCCAAGGTGTGCTTACGCGTTGGTCATCAACACTCGCAGTTTTGGCCGATTCTGGCCCGTTTCATGGACTATAACTCACCGTTTTGGGGTCCCAAAGCGATTTCCATGGTTGTCGAACTCCAAGGTGCGCTTACGTGTCGGTTATCAACAACCATAGTTTGGGCCGATTCTGGCCTGTTTCTTGGACTATTACTCTATTTTGGGGTCTCGGAGTCATTTCTATGATTGACTAACCCCGGGGTGCGTTTACGTGTCGGTCATCAACACTCACATATTCGGCCTATTCTAGTACGTTCTGTGCACTATTACACAGCGTTTTGGGGACCCAGAGCGATTTTCACGATTGATGAACCCCGGGGTGCGTTTATGTGTCCGTCGTCAACACTCACAGTTTTGGCCAAATCCGACCTGTTTCGTGGACTATTACTCACCGTTTTGGGGGCCCCGAAGCGATTTTCATAGTTGTTGAACCCCAAGGTGTGCTTACGAGTTGGTCATCAACACTCCCAGTTTTGGCCAATTCTGGCCCGTTTCATGGACTATTACTCTCCGTTTTGGGGTCCCAAAGCGATTTCCATCATTGTCGAACTCCAAGGTGCGCTTACGTGTCGGTCATCAACAATCACAGTTTGGGCCGATTCTGGCCCGTTTCTTGGACTATTACTCTATTTTGGGGTCACGGAGTTGTTTCCACTATTGATGAACCCCGGGGTGCGTTTACGCGTCGGTCATCAACACTCACATATTCCGCCGATTCTAGTCCGTTTCGTGCACTATTACTCAGCATTTTGGGGACCCAGAGCGATTTCCACGATTGATGAACTCTAGGGTGCGTTTATGTGACCGTCGTCAACACTCATAGTTTTGTTCAATTCTGACCTGCTTCGTGGACTATTACTAACCGTTTTGGGGTCCCAAAGAGATTTCCATGGTTGTCGAACCCCAAGATGTGCTTACGTGTTGGTCAACAACACTCGCAGTTTTGGCCGATTCTGGCCCGTTTCATGGACTATTACTCACCGTTTTCGGGTCCCAAAGCGATTTCGATGGTTGTCAAACTTCAAGGTGCACTTACGTGTCAGTCATCAACAATCACAGTTTGGGTCGATTCTGGCCCGTTTCTTGGACTATTACTCTATTTTGTGGTCTCGGAGTCATTTCCACGATTGACGATCCCCGGGGTGCGTTTACGTGTCGGTCATCAACACTCACATATTCGGCCGATTCTAATACGTTCCGTGCACTATTACTCAGCGTTTTGGGGACCCAGAGCGATTTCCACGATTGATGAACCCCGGGGTGCGTTTATGTGTCCCTCGTCAACACTCACAGTTTTGGCCAATTCTAACCTGTTTCGTGGACTATTACTCACCGTTTTGGGGGCCCCGAAGCGATTTTCATAGTTGTTGAACCCCAAGGTGTGCTTACGAGTTGGTCATCAACACTCCCAGTTTTGGCCGATTCTGGCCCGTTTCATGGACTATTACTCACCGTTTTGGGGTCCCAAAGCGATTTCCATCATTGTCGAACTCCAAGGTGCGCTTACGTGTCGGTCATCAACAATCACAGTTTGGGCCGATTCTGGCCCGTTTCTTGGACTATTACTCTATTTTGGGGTCACGGAGTTGTTTCCACTATTGATGAACCCCGGGGTGCGTTTACGCGTCGGTCATCAACACTCACATATTCCGCCGATTCTAGTCCGTTTCGTGCACTATTACTCAGCATTTTGGGGACCCAGAGCGATTTCCACGATTGATGAACTCTAGGATGCGTTTATGTGACCGTCGTCAACACTCATAGTTTTGTTCAATTCTGACCTGCTTCGTGGACTATTACTAAACGTTTTGGGGTCCCAAAGAGATTTCCATAGTTGTTGAACCCCAAGGTGTGCTTACGCGTTGGTCATCAACACTCGCAGTTTTGGCCGATTCTGGCCCGTTTCAAGGACTATAACTCACCGTTTTGGGGTCCCAAAGCGATTTCCATGGTTGTCGAACTCCAAGGTGCGCTTACGTGTCGGTTATCAACAACCATAGTTTGGGCCGATTCTGGCCTGTTTCTTGGACTATTACTCTATTTTGGGGTCTCGGAGTCATTTCTATGATTGACTAACCCCGGGGTGCGTTTACGTGTCGGTCATCAACACTCACATATTCGGCCGATTCAAGTCCGTTCCGTGCACTATTACTCAGCGTTTTGGGGTCCCGTAGCGATTTCCATAGTTGTTGAACCCCAAGATGTGCTTACGTGTTGGTCAACAACACTCGCAGTTTTGGCCGATTCTGGCCCGTTTCATGGACTATTACTCACCGTTTTCGGGTCCCAAAGCGATTTCCATGGTTGTCAAACTCCAAGGTGCACTTACGTGTCAGTCATCAACAATCACAGTTTGGGTCGATTCTGGCCCGTTTCTTGGACTATTACTCTATTTTGGGGTCTCGGAGTCATTTCCACGATTGACGATCCCCGGGGTGTGTTTACGTGTCGGTCATCAACACTCACATATTCGGCCGATTCTAATACGTTCCGTGCACTATTACTCAGCGTTTTGGGGACCCAGAGCGATTTCCATGATTGATGAACCCCGGGGTGCGTATATGTGTCCCTCGTCAACACTCACAGTTTTGGCCAAATCTGACCTGTTTCGTGGACTATTACTCACTGTTTTGGGGGCCCCGAAGCGATTTTCATAGTTCTTGAACCCCAAGGTGTGCTTACGAGTTGGTCATCAACACTCTCAGTTTTGGCCGATTCTGGCCCGTTTCATGGACTATTACTCACCGTTTTGGGGTCCCAAAGCGATTTCCATCATTGTCGAACTCCAAGATGCGCTTACGTGTCGGTCATCAACAATCATAGTTTGGGTCGATTCTGGCCCGTTTCTTGGACTATTACTCTATTTTGGGGTCTCGGAGTCATTTCCACGATTGACGATCCCCGGGGTGTGTTTACGTGTCGGTCATCAACACTCACATATTCGGCCGATTCTAATACGTTCCGTGCACTATTACTCAGCGTTTTGGGGACCCAGAGCGATTTCCATGATTGATGAACCCCGGGGTGCGTTTATGTGTCCCTCGTCAACACTCACAGTTTTGGCCAAATCTGACCTGTTTCGTGGACTATTACTCACTGTTTTGGGGGCCCCGAAGCGATTTTCATAGTTGTTGAACCCCAAGGTGTGCTTACGAGTTGGTCATCAACACTCTCTGTTTTGGCCGATTCTGGCCCGTTTCATGGACTATTACTCACCGTTTTGGGGTCCCAAAGCGATTTCCATCATTGTCGAACTCCAAGATGCGCTTACGTGTCGGTCATCAACAATCATAGTTTGGGCCGATTCTGGCCCGTTTCTTGGACTATTACTCTATTTTGGGGTCTCGGAGTTGTTTCCAGTATTGACGAACCCCGGGGTCCGTTTACGCGTCGGTCATCAACACTCACATATTCCGCCGATTCTAGTCCGTTTCGTGCACTATTACTCAGCATTTTGGGGACCCAGAGCGATTTCCACGATTGACGATCCCCGGGGTGTGTTTACGTGTCGGCCATCAACACTCACATATTCGGCCGATTCTAATACGTTCCGTGCACTATTACTCAGCGTTTTGGGGACCCAGAGCGATTTCCATGATTGATGAACCCCGGTGTGCGTTTATGTGTCCCTCGTCAACACTCACAGTTTTGGCCAAATCTGACCTGTTTCGTGGACTATTACTCACTGTTTTGGGGGCCCCGAAGCGATTTTCATAGTTGTTGAACCCCAAGGTGTGCTTACGAGTTGGTCATCAACACTCTCAGTTTTGGCCGATTCTGGCCCGTTTCATGGACTATTACTCACCGTTTTGGGGTCCCAAAGCGATTTCCATCATTGTCGAACTCCAAGATGCGCTTACGTGTCGGTCATCAACAATCACAGTTTGGGCCGATTCTGGCCCGTTTCTTGGACTATTACTCTATTTTGGGGTCTCGGAGTCATTTCTATGATTGACTAACCCCGGGGTGCGTTTACGTGTCGGTTATCAACACTCACATATTCGGCCGATTCAAGTCCGTTCCGTGCACTATTACTCAGCGTTTTGGGGTCCCGTAGCGATTTCCATAGTTGTTGAACCCCAAGATGTGCTTACGTGTTGGTCAACAACACTCGCAGTTTTGGCCGATTCTGGCCCGTTTCATGGACTATTACTCACCGTTTTCGGGTCCCAAAGCGATTTCCATGGTTGTCAAACTCCAAGGAGCACTTACATGTCAGTCATCAACAATCACAGTTTGGGTCGATTATGGCCCGTTTCTTGGACTATTACTCTATTTTGGGGTCTCGGAGTCATTTCCACGATTGACGATCCCCGGGGTGTGTTTACGTGTCGGTCATCAACACTCACATATTTGGCCGATTCTAATACGTTCCGTGCACTATTACTCAGCGTTTTGGGGACCCAGAGCGATTTCCACGATTGATGAACCCCGGGGTGCGTTTATGTGTCCCTCGTCAACACTCACAGTTTTGGCCAAATCTGACCTGTTTCGTGGACTATTACTCACCGT
The DNA here is from genome assembly GCF_018294505.1 of Triticum aestivum. Lineage (NCBI taxonomy): Eukaryota > Viridiplantae > Streptophyta > Magnoliopsida > Poales > Poaceae > Triticum > Triticum aestivum. The sequence continues at coordinate 158,285 of NW_025228142.1, read as the reverse complement.
TTTGGGGGCCCCGAAGCGATTTTCATAGTTGTTGAACCCCAAGGTGTGCTTACGAGTTGGTCATCAACACTCTCAGTTTTGGCCGATTCTGGCCCGTTTCATGGACTATTACTCACCGTTTTGGGGTCCCAAAGCAATTTCCATCATTGTCGAACTCCAAGATGCGCTTACGTGTCGGTCATCAACAATCACAGTTTGGGCCGATTCTGGCCCGTTTCTTGGACTATTACTCTATTTTGGGGTCACGGAGTTGTTTCCACTATTGATGAACCCCGGGGTGCGTTTACGCGTCGGTCATCAACACTCACATATTCCGCCGATTCTAGTCCGTTTCGTGCACTATTACTCAGCATTTTGGGGACCCAGAGCGATTTCCACGATTGATGAACTCTAGGATGCGTTTATGTGACCGTCGTCAACACTCATAGTTTTGTTCAATTTGACCTGCTTCGTGGACTATTACTAAACGTTTTGCGGTCCCAAAGAGATTTCCATAGTTGTTGAACCCCAAGGTGTGCTTACGCGTTGGTCATCAACACTCTCTGTTTTGGCCGATTCTGGCCCGTTTCATGGACTATTACTCACCGTTTTGGGGTCCCAAAGCGATTTCCATCATTGTCGAACTCCAAGATGCGCTTACGTGTCGGTCATCAACAATCATAGTTTGGGCCGATTCTGGCCCGTTTCTTGGACTATTACTCTATTTTGGGGTCTCGGAGTTGTTTCTATGATTGACTAACCCCGGGGTGCGTTTACGTGTCGGTTATCAACACTCACATATTCGGCCGATTCAAGTCCGTTCCGTGCACTATTACTCAGCGTTTTGGGGTCCCGTAGCGATTTCCATAGTTGTTGAACCCCAAGATGTGCTTACGTGTTGGTCAACAACACTCGCAGTTTTGGCCGATTCTGGCCCGTTTCATGGACTATTACTCACCGTTTTCGGGTCCCAAAGCGATTTCCATGGTTGTCAAACTCCAAGGAGCACTTACATGTCAGTCATCAACAATCACAGTTTGGGTCGATTCTGGCCCGTTTCTTGGACTATTACTCTATTTTGGGGTCTCGGAGTCATTTCCACGATTGACGATCCCCGGGGTGTGTTTACGTGTCGGTCATCAACACTCACATATTTGGCCGATTCTAATACGTTCCGTGCACTATTACTCAGCGTTTTGGGGACCCAGAGCGATTTCCACGATTGATGAACCCCGGGGTGCGTTTATGTGTCCCTCGTCAACACTCACAGTTTTGGCCAAATCCGACCTGTTTCGTGGACTATTACTCACCGTTTTGGGGGCCCCGAAGCGATTTTCATAGTTGTTGAACCCCAAGGTGTGCTTACGAGTTGGTCATCAACACTCTCAGTTTTGGCCGATTCTGGCCCGTTTCATGGACTATTACTCACCGTTTTGGGGTCCCAAAGCGATTTCCATCATTGTCGAACTCCAAGATGCGCTTACGTGTCGGTCATCAACAATCACAGTTTGGGCTGATTCTGGCCCGTTTCTTGGACTATTACTCTATTTTGGGGTCACGGAGTTGTTTCCACTATTGATGAACCCCGGGGTGCGTTTACGCGTCGGTCATCAACACTCACATATTCCGCCGATTCTAGTCCGTTTCGTGCACTATTACTCAGCATTTTGGGGACCCAGAGCGATTTCCACGATTGATGAACTCTAGGGTGCGTTTATGTGACCGTCGTCAACACTCATAGTTTTGTTCAATTCTGACCTGCTTCGTGGACTATTACTAACCGTTTTGGGGTCCCAAAGAGATTTCCATAGTTGTTGAACCCCAAGGTGTGCTTACGCGTTGGTCATCAACACTCGCAGTTTTGGCCGATTCTGGCCCGTTTCATGGACTATAACTCACCGTTTTGGGGTCCCAAAGCGATTTCCATGGTTGTCGAACTCCAAGGTGCGCTTACGTGTCGGTTATCAACAACCATAGTTTGGGCCGATTCTGGCCTGTTTCTTGGACTATTACTCTATTTTGGGGTCTCGGAGTCATTTCTACGATTGACTAACCCCGGGGTGCGTTTACGTGTCGGTCATCAACACTCACATATTCGGCCGATTCAAGTCCGTTCCGTGCACTATTACTCAGCGTTTTGGGGTCCCGTAGCGATTTCCATAGTTGTTGAACCCCAAGATGTGCTTACGTGTTGGTCAACAACACTCGCAGTTTTGGCCGATTCTGGCCCGTTTCATGGACTATTACTCACCGTTTTCGGGTCCCAAAGCGATTTCCATGGTTGTCAAACTCCAAGGTGCACTTACGTGTCAGTCATCAACAATCACAGTTTGGGTCGATTCTGGCCCGTTTCTTGGACTATTACTCTATTTTGGGGTCTCGGAGTCATTTCCACGATTGACGATCCCCGGGGTGTGTTTACGTGTCGGTCATCAACACTCACATATTCGGCCGATTCTAATACGTTCCGTGCACTATTACTCAGCGTTTTGGGGACCCAGAGCGATTTCCATGATTGATGAACCCCGGGGTGCGTATATGTGTCCCTCGTCAACACTCACAGTTTTGGCCAAATCTGACCTGTTTCGTGGACTATTACTCACTGTTTTGGGGGCCCCGAAGCGATTTTCATAGTTCTTGAACCCCAAGGTGTGCTTACGAGTTGGTCATCAACACTCTCAGTTTTGGCCGATTCTGGCCCGTTTCATGGACTATTACTCACCGTTTTGGGGTCCCAAAGCGATTTCCATCATTGTCGAACTCCAAGATGCGCTTACGTGTCGGTCATCAACAATCATAGTTTGGGTCGATTCTGGCCCGTTTCTTGGACTATTACTCTATTTTGGGGTCTCGGAGTCATTTCCACGATTGACGATCCCCGGGGTGTGTTTACGTGTCGGTCATCAACACTCACATATTCGGCCGATTCTAATACGTTCCGTGCACTATTACTCAGCGTTTTGGGGACCCAGAGCGATTTCCATGATTGATGAACCCCGGGGTGCGTTTATGTGTCCCTCGTCAACACTCACAGTTTTGGCCAAATCTGACCTGTTTCGTGGACTATTACTCACTGTTTTGGGGGCCCCGAAGCGATTTTCATAGTTGTTGAACCCCAAGGTGTGCTTACGAGTTGGTCATCAACACTCTCAGTTTTGGCCGATTCTGGCCCGTTTCATGGACTATTACTCACCGTTTTGGGGTCCCAAAGCGATTTCCATCATTGTCGAACTCCAAGATGCGCTTACGTGTCGGTCATCAACAATCACAGTTTGGGCCGATTCTGGCCCGTTTCTTGGACTATTACTCTATTTTGGGGTCTCGGAGTCATTTCTATGATTGACTAACCCCGGGGTGCGTTTACGTGTCGGTTATCAACACTCACATATTCGGCCGATTCAAGTCCGTTCCGTGCACTATTACTCAGCGTTTTGGGGTCCCGTAGCGATTTCCATAGTTGTTGAACCCCAAGATGTGCTTACGTGTTGGTCAACAACACTCGCAGTTTTGGCCGATTCTGGCCCGTTTCATGGACTATTACTCACCGTTTTCGGGTCCCAAAGCGATTTCCATGGTTGTCAAACTCCAAGGAGCACTTACATGTCAGTCATCAACAATCACAGTTTGGGTCGATTCTGGCCCGTTTCTTGGACTATTACTCTATTTTGGGGTCTTGGAGTCATTTCCACGATTGACGATCCCCGGGGTGTGTTTACGTGTCGGTCATCAACACTCACATATTTGGCCGATTCTAATACGTTCCGTGCACTATTACTCAGCGTTTTGGGGACCCAGAGCGATTTCCATGATTGATGAACCCCGGGGTGCGTTTATGTGTCCCTCGTCAACACTCACAGTTTTGGCCAAATCTGACCTGTTTCGTGGACTATTATTCACTGTTTTGGGGGCCCCGAAGCGATTTTCATAGTTGTTGAACCCCAAGGTGTGCTTACGAGTTGGTCATCAACACTCTCAGTTTTGACCGATTCTGGGCCGTTTCATGGACTATTACTCACCGTTTTGGGGTCCCAAAGCGATTTCCATCATTGTCGAACTCCAAGATGCGCTTACGTGTCGGTCATCAACAATCATAGTTTGGGCCGATTCTGGCCCGTTTCTTGGACTATTACTCTATTTTGGGGTCTCGGAGTTGTTTCCACTATTGACGAACCCCGGGGTCCGTTTACGCGTCGGTCATCAACACTCACATATTCCGCCGATTCTAGTCCGTTTCGTGCACTATTACTCAGCATTTTGGGGACCCAGAGCGATTTCCACGATTGACGATCCCCGGGGTGTGTTTACGTGTCGGTCATCAACACTCACATATTCGGCCGATTCTAATACGTTCCCTGCACTATTACTCAGCGTTTTGGGGACCCAGAGCGATTTCCAT
>NW_025228142.1:150940-152944 GCF_018294505.1 Triticum aestivum | reverse complement strand
ATTTCCATCATTGTCGAACTCCAAGATGCGCTTACGTGTCGGTCATCAACAATCACAGTTTGGGCCGATTCTGGCCCGTTTCTTGGACTATTACTCTATTTTGGGGTCACGGAGTTGTTTCCACTATTGATGAACCCCGGGGTGCGTTTACGCGTCGGTCATCAACACTCACATATTCCGCCGATTCTAGTCCGTTTCGTGCACTATTACTCAGCATTTTGGGGACCCAGAGCGATTTCCACGATTGATGAACTCTAGGATGCGTTTATGTGACCGTCGTCAACACTCATAGTTTTGTTCAATTTGACCTGCTTCGTGGACTATTACTAAACGTTTTGCGGTCCCAAAGAGATTTCCATAGTTGTTGAACCCCAAGGTGTGCTTACGCGTTGGTCATCAACACTCGCAGTTTTGGCCGATTCTGGCCCGTTTCATGGACTATAACTCACCGTTTTGGGGTCCCAAAGCGATTTCCATGGCTGTCGAACTCTAAGGTGCGCTTACGTGTCGGTTATCAACAACCATAGTTTGGGCCGATTCTGGCCTGTTTCTTGGACTATTACTCTATTTTGGTGTCTCGGAGTCATTTCTATGATTGACTAACCCCGGGGTTTGTTTACGTGTCGGTCATCCACACTCACATATTCGGCCGATTCAAGTCCGTTTCGTGCACTATTACTCAGCGTTTTGGGGTCCCGTAGCGATTTCCATAGTTGTTGAACCCCAAGATGTGCTTACGTGTTGGTCAACAACACTCGCAGTTTTGGCCGATTCTGGCCCGTTTCATGGACTATTACTCACCGTTTTCGGGTCCCAAAGCGATTTCCATGGTTGTCAAACTCCAAGGTGCACTTACGTGTCAGTCATCAACAATCACAGTTTGGGTCGATTCTGGCCCGTTTCTTGGACTATTACTCTATTTTGGGGTCTCGGAGTCATTTCCATGATTGACGAACCCCGGGGTGCGTTTACGTGTCGGTCATCAACACTCACATATTCGGCCTATTCTAATACGTTCCGTGCACTATTACACAGCGTTTTGGGGATCCAGAGCGATTTTCACGATTGATGAACCCCGTGGTGCGTTTATGTGTCCGTCGTCAACACTCACAGTTTTGGCCAAATCTGACCTGTTTCGTGGACTATTACTCACTGTTTTGGGGGCCCCGAAGCGATTTTCATAGTTGTTGAACCCCAAGGTGTGCTTACGAGTTGGTCATCAACACTCCCAGTTTTGGCCGATTCTGGCCCGTTTCATGGACTATTACTCTCCGTTTTGGGGTCCCAAAGCGATTTCCATCATTGTCGAAATCCAAGGTGCGCTTACGTGTCGGTCATCAACAATCATAGTTTGGGCCGATTCTGGCCCGTTTCTTGGACTATTACTCTATTTTGGGGTCACGGAGTTGTTTCCACTATTGACGAACCCCGGGGTCCGTTTACGCGTCGGTCATCAACACTCACATATTCCGCCGATTCTAGTCCGTTTCGTGCACTATTACTCAGCATTTTGGGGACCCAGAGCGATTTCCACGATTGATGAACTCTAGGGTGCGTTTATGTGACCGTCGTCAACACTCATAGTTTTGTTCAATTCTGACCTGCTTCGTGGACTATTACTAACCGTTTTGGGGTCCCAAAGAGATTTCCATAGTTGTTGAACCCCAAGGTGTGCTTACGCGTTGGTCATCAACACTCGCAGTTTTGGCCGATTCTGGCCCGTTTCATGGACTATAACTCACCGTTTTGGGGTCCCAAAGCGATTTCCATGGTTGTCGAACTCCAAGGTGCGCTTACGTGTCGGTTATCAACAACCGTAGTTTGGGCCGATTCTGGCCTGTTTCTTGGACTATTACTCTATTTTGGTGTCTCGGAGTCATTTCTATGATTGACTAACCCCGGGGTTTGTTTACGTGTCGGTCATCAACACTCACATATTCGGCCGATTCAAGTCCGTTCCGTGCACTATTACTCAGCGTTTTGGGGTCCCGTAGCGATTTCCAT
>NW_025228142.1:150367-150881 GCF_018294505.1 Triticum aestivum | reverse complement strand
ATTGATCAACCCCGGGGTGCGTTTATGTGTACGTCATCAACACTCACAATTTTGGCCAATTCTGACCTGTTTCGCGGACTATTACTCACCGTTTTAGGGTCCCATAGCGATTTCCATAGTTGTTGAACCCCAAGATGTGCTTACGTGTTGGTCATCAACACTCGCAGTTTTGGCCGATTCTGGCCCGTTTCATGGACTATTACTCACCGTTTTGGGGTCCCAAAGCGATTTCCATGGTTGTCGAACTCCAAGGTGCGCTTACGTGTCGGTCATCAACAATCACAGTTTGGGCCGGTTCTGGCCCATTTCTTGGACTATTACTCTATTTTGGGGTCTCGGAGTCAATTCCACGATTGACGAACCCCGGGGTGCGTTTACGTGTCGGTCATCAACAATCACATATTCGGCCGATTCTAGTCCGTTTCGTGCACTATTACTCAGTGTTTTGGGGACCCAGAGCGATTTCCACGATTGATCAACCCCGGGGTGCGTTTATGTGTACGTCATCAACACT
>NW_025228142.1:135673-146175 GCF_018294505.1 Triticum aestivum | reverse complement strand
TGGTCAACAACACTCGCAGTTTTGGCCGATTCTGGCCCGTTTCATGGACTATTACTCACCGTTTTCGGGTCCCAAAGCGATTTCCATGGTTGTCAAACTCCAAGGTGCACTTACGTGTCAGTCATCAACAATCACAGTTTGGGTCGATTCTGGCCCGTTTCTTGGACTATTACTCTATTTTGGGGTCTCGGAGTCATTTCCACGATTGACGATCCCCGGGGTGTGTTTACGTGTCGGTCATCAACACTCACATATTCGGCCGATTCTAATACGTTCCGTGCACTATTACTCAGCGTTTTGGGGACCCAGAGCGATTTCCATGATTGATGAACCCCGGGGTGCGTTTATGTGTCCCTCGTCAACACTCACAGTTTTGGCCAAATCTGACCTGTTTCGTGGACTATTACTCACCGTTTTGGGGGCGCCAAAGCGATTTTCATAGTTGTTGAACCCCAAGGTGTGCTTACGAGTTGGTCATCAACACTCTCAGTTTTGGCCGATTCTGGCCCGTTTCATGGACTATTACTCACCGTTTTGGGGTACCAAAGTGATTTCCATCATTGTCGAACTCCAAGATGCGCTTACGTGTCGGTCATCAACAATCACAGTTTGGGCCGATTCTGGCCCGTTTCTTGGACTATTACTCTATTTTGGGGTCTCGGAGTTGTTTCCACTATTGACGAACCCCGGGGTCCGTTTACGCGTCGGTCATCAACACTCACATATTCCGCCGATTCTAGTCCGTTTCGTGCACTATTACTCAACCTTTTGGGGACCCAGAGCGATTTCCACGATTGATGAACTCTAGGGTGCGTTTATGTGACCATCGTCAACACTTATAGTTTTGTTCAATTCTGACCTACTTCGTGGACTATTACTAACCGTTTTGGGGTCCCAGAGAGATTTCCATAGTTGTTGAACCCCAAGGTGTGCTTACGCGTTGGTCATCAACACTCGCAGTTTTGGCCGATTCTGGCCCGTTTCATGGACTATAACTCACCGTTTTGGGGTCCCAAAGCGATTTCCATGGTTGTCGAACTCCAAGGTGCGCTTACGTGTCGGTTATCAACAACCATAGTTTGGGCCGATTCTGGCCTGTTTCTTGGACTATTACTCTATTTTGGGGTCTCGGAGTCATTTCTATGATTGACTAACCCCGGGGTGCGTTTACGTGTCGGTCATGAACACTCACATATTCGGCCGATTCAAGTCCGTTCCGTGCACTATTACTCAGCGTTTTGGGGTCCCGTAGCGATTGCCATAGTTGTTGAACCCCAAGATGTGCTTACGTGTTGGTCAAGAACACTCGCAGTTTTGGCCGATTCTGGCCCGTTTCATGGACTATTACTCACCGTTTTCGGGTCCCAAAGCGATTTCCATGGTTGTCAAAGTCCAAGGTGCACTTACGTGTCCGTCATCAACAATCACAGTTTGGGTCGATTCTGGCCCGTTTCTTGGACTATTACTCTATTTTGGGGTCTCGGAGTCATTTCCACGATTGACGATCCCCGGGGTGCGTTTACGTGTCGGTCATAAACACTCACATATTCGTCCGATTCTAATACGTTCCATGCACTATTACTCAGCGTTTTGGGGACCCAGAGCGATTTCCACGATTGATGAACCCCGGGGTGCGTTTATCTGTCCGTCGTCAACACTCACAGTTTTGGCCAAATCTGACCTGTTTCGTGGACTATTACTCACCGTTTTGGGGGCCCCGAAGCGATTTTCATAGTTGTTGAACCCCAAGGTGTGCTTACGAGTTGGTCATCAACACTCCCAGTTTTGGCCGATTCTGGCCCGTTTCATGGACTATTACTCACCGTTTTGGGGTCCCAAAGCGATTTCCATCATTGTCGAACTCCAAGGTGCGCTTACGTGTCGGTCATCAACAATCACAGTTTGGGCCGATTCTGGCCCGTTTCTTGGACTATTACTCTATTTTGGGGTCACGGAGTTGTTTCCACTGTTGATGAACCCCGGGGTGCGTTTACGCGTCGGTCATCAACACTCACATATTCCGCCGATTCTAGTCCGTTTCGTGCACTATTACTCGGCATTTTCTGGACCCAGAGCGATTTCCATGATTGATGAACTCTAGGGTGCGTTTATGTGACCGTCGTCAACACTCATAGTTTTGTTCAATTCTGACCTGCTTCGTGGACTATTACTAACCGTTTTGGGGTCCCAAAGAGATTTCCATAGTTGTTGAACCCCAAGGTGTGCTTACGCGTTGGTCATCAACACTCCCAGTTTTGGCCGATTCTGGCCCGTTTCATGGACTATTACTCACCGTTTTGGGGTCCCAAAGCGATTTCCATGATTGTCGAACTCCAAGGTGCGCTTACGTGTCGGTCATCAACACTCACATATTCGGCCGATTCAAGTCCGTTCCGTGCACTATTACTCAGCGTTTTGGGGACCCAGAATGATTTCCACGATTGATGAGCCCCGGGGTGCGTTTATGTGACCGTCGTCAACACTCACAGTTTTGGCCAATTCTGACCTGCTTCGCGGACTATTACTCACCGTTTTGGGGTCCCGTAGCGATTTCCATAGTTGTTGAACCCCAAGATGTGCTTACGTGTTGGTCAACAACACTCGCAGTTTTGGCCGATTCTGGCCCGTTTCATGGACTATTACTCACCGTTTTCGGGTCCCAAAGCGATTTCCATGGTTGTCAAACTCCAAGGTGCACTTACGTGTCAGTCATCAACAATCACAGTTTGGGTCGATTCTGGCCCGTTTCTTGGACTATTACTCTATTTTGGGGTCTCGGAGTCATTTCCACGATTGACGATCCCCGGGGTGTGTTTACGTGTCGGTCATCAACACTCACATATTCGGCCGATTCTAATACGTTCCGTGCACTATTACTCAGCGTTTTGGGGACCCAGAGCGATTTCCATGATTGATGAACCCCGGGGTGCGTATATGTGTCCCTCGTCAACACTCACAGTTTTGGCCAAATCTGACCTGTTTCGTGGACTATTACTCACTGTTTTGGGGGCCCCGAAGCGATTTTCATAGTTCTTGAACCCCAAGGTGTGCTTACGAGTTGGTCATCAACACTCTCAGTTTTGGCCGATTCTGGCCCGTTTCATGGACTATTACTCACCGTTTTGGGGTCCCAAAGCGATTTCCATCATTGTCGAACTCCAAGATGCGCTTACGTGTCGGTCATCAACAATCATAGTTTGGGTCGATTCTGGCCCGTTTCTTGGACTATTACTCTATTTTGGGGTCTCGGAGTCATTTCCACGATTGACGATCCCCGGGGTGTGTTTACGTGTCGGTCATCAACACTCACATATTCGGCCGATTCTAATACGTTCCGTGCACTATTACTCAGCGTTTTGGGGACCCAGAGCGATTTCCATGATTGATGAACCCCGGGGTGCGTTTATGTGTCCCTCGTCAACACTCACAGTTTTGGCCAAATCTGACCTGTTTCGTGGACTATTACTCACTGTTTTGGGGGCCCCGAAGCGATTTTCATAGTTGTTGAACCCCAAGGTGTGCTTACGAGTTGGTCATCAACACTCTCAGTTTTGGCCGATTCTGGCCCGTTTCATGGACTATTACTCACCGTTTTGGGGTCCCAAAGCGATTTCCATCATTGTCGAACTCCAAGATGCGCTTACGTGTCGGTCATCAACAATCATAGTTTGGGCCGATTCTGGCCCGTTTCTTGGACTATTACTCTATTTTGGGGTCTCGGAGTTGTTTCCACTATTGACGAACCCCGGGGTCCGTTTACGCGTCGGTCATCAACACTCACATATTCCGCCGATTCTAGTCCGTTTCGTGCACTATTACTCAGCATTTTGGGGACCCAGAGCGATTTCCACGATTGATGAACTCTAGGGTGCGTTTATGTGACCATCGTCAACACTTATAGTTTTGTTCAATTCTGACCTACTTCGTGGACTATTACTAACCGTTTTGGGGTCCCAGAGAGATTTCCATAGTTGTTGAACCCCAAGGTGTGCTTACGCGTTGGTCATCAACACTCGCAGTTTTGGCCGATTCTGGCCCGTTTCATGGACTATAACTCACCGTTTTGGGGTCCCAAAGCGATTTCCATGGTTGTCGAACTCCAAGGTGCGCTTACGTGTCGGTTATCAACAACCATAGTTTGGGCCGATTCTGGCCTGTTTCTTGGACTATTACTCTATTTTGGGGTCTCGGAGTCATTTCTATGATTGAGTAACCCCGGGGTGCGTTTACGTGTCGGTCATCAACACTCACATATTCGGCCGATTCAAGTCCGTTCCGTGCACTATTACTCAGCGTTTTGGGGTCCCGTAGCGATTTCCATAGTTGTTGAACCCCAAGATGTGCTTACGTGTTGGTCAACAACACTCGCAGTTTTGGCCGATTCTGGCCCGTTTCATGGACTATTACTCACCGTTTTCGGGTCCCAAAGCGATTTCCATGGTTGTCAAACTCCAAGGTGCACTTACGTGTCAGTCATCAACAATCACAGTTTGGGTCGATTCTGGCCCGTTTCCTGGACTATTACTCTATTTTGGGGTCTCGGAGTCATTTCCACGATTGACGATCCCCGGGGTGTGTTTACGTGTCGGTCATCAACACTCACATATTCGGCCGATTCTAATACGTTCCGTGCACTATTACTCAGCGTTTTGGGGACCCAGAGCGATTTCCATGATTGATGAACCCCGGGGTGCGTTTATGTGTCCCTCGTCAACACTCACAGTTTTGGCCAAATCTGACCTGTTTCGTGGACTATTACTCACCGTTTTGGGGGCCCCAAAGCGATTTTCATAGTTGTTGAACCCCAAGGTGTGCTTACGAGTTGGTCATCAACACTCTCAGTTTTGGCCGATTCTGGGCCGTTTCATGGACTATTACTCACCGTTTTGGGGTCCCAAAGCGATTTCCATCATTGTCGAACTCCAAGATGCGCTTACATGTCGGTCATCAACAATCACAGTTTGGGCCGATTCTGGCCCGTTTCTTGGACTATTACTCTATTTTGGGGTCTCGGCGTTGTTTCCACTATTGACGAACCCCGGGGTCCGTTTACGCGTCGGTCATCAACACTCACATATTCCGCCGATTCTAGTCCGTTTCGTGCACTATTACTCAACCTTTTGGGGACCCAGAGCGATTTCCACGATTGATGAACTCTAGGGTGCGTTTATGTGACCATCGTCAACACTTATAGTTTTGTTCAATTCTGACCTACTTCGTGGACTATTACTAACCGTTTTGGGGTCCCAAAGAGATTTCCATAGTTGTTGAACCCCAAGGTGTGCTTACGCGTTGGTCATCAACACTCGCAGTTTTGGCCGATTCTGGCCCGTTTCATGGACTATAACTCACCGTTTTGGGGTCCCAAAGCGATTTCCATGGTTGTCGAACTCCAAGGTGCGCTTACGTGTCGGTTATCAACAACCATAGTTTGGGCTGATTGTGGCCTGTTTCTTGGACTATTACTCTATTTTGGGGTCTCGGAGTCATTTCTATGATTGACTAACCCCGGGGTGCGTTTACGTGTCGGTCATCAACACTCACATATTCGGCCGATTCAAGTCCGTTCCGTGCACTATTAGTCAGCGTTTTGGGGTCCCGTAGCGATTTCCATAGTTGTTGAACCCCAAGATGTGCTTACGTCTTGGTCAACAACACTCGCAGTTTTGGCCGATTCTGGCCCGTTTCATGGACTATTACTCACCGTTTTCGGGTCCCAAAGCGATTTCCATGGTTGTCAAACTCCAAGGTGCACTTACGTGTAAGTCGTCAACAATCACAGTTTGGGTCGATTCTGGCCCGTTTCTTGGACTATTACTCTATTTTGGGGTCTCGGAGTCATTTCCATGATTGACGAACCCCGGGGTGCGTTTACGTGTCGGTCATCAACACTCACATATTCGGCCGATTCAAGTCCGTTCCGTGCACTATTACTCAGCGTTTTGGGGTCCCGTAGCGATTTCCATAGTTGTTGAACCCCAAGATGTGCTTACGCGTTGGTCATCAACACTCGCAGTTTTGGCCGATTCTGGCCCGTTTCATGGACTATTACTCTCCGTTTTGGGGTCCCAAAGCGATTTCCATCATTGTCGAACTCCAAGGTGCGCTTACGTGTCGGTCATCAACAATCACAGTTTGGGCCGATTCTGGCCCGTTTCTTGGACTATTACTCTATTTTGGGGTCACGGAGTTGTTTCCACTATTGATGAACCCCGGGGTGCGTTTACGCGTCGGTCATCAACACTGACATGTTCCGCCGATTCTAGTCCGTTTCGTGCACTATTACTCAGCATTTTGGGGACCCAGAGCGATTTCCACGATTGATGAACTCTAGGGTGCGTTTATGTGACCGTCGTCAACACTCATAGTTTTGTTCAATTCTGACCTGCTTCGTGGACTATTACTAACCGTTTTGGGGTCCCAAAGAGATTTCCATAGTTGTTGAACCCCAAGGTGTGCTTACGCGTTGGTCATCAACACTCGCAGTTTCGGCCGATTCTGGCCCGTTTCATGGACTATAACTCACCGTTTTGGGGTCCCAAAGCGATTTCCATGGTTGTCGAACTCCAAGGTGCGCTTACGTGTCGGTTATCAACAACCATAGTTTGGGCCGATTCTGGCCTGTTTCTTGGACTATTACTCTATTTTGGGGTTTCGGAGTCATTTCTATGATTGACTAACCCCGGGGTGCGTTTACGTGTCGGTCATCAACACTCACATATTCGGCCGATTCAAGTACGTTCCGTGCACTATTACTCAGCGTTTTGGGGTCCCGTAGCGATTTCAATAGTTGTTGAACCCCAAGATGTGCTTACGTGGTGGTCAACAACACTCGCAGTTTTGGCCGATTCTGGCCCGTTTCATGGACTATTACTCACCGTTTTCGGGTCCCAAAGCGATTTCCATGGTTGTCAAACTCCAAGGTGCACTTACGTGTCAGTCATCAACAATCACAGTTTGGGTCGATTCTGGCCCGTTTCTTGGACTATTACTCTATTTTGGGGTCTCGGAGTCATTTCCACGATTGACGATCCCCGGGGTGTGTTTACGTGTCGGTCATCAACACTCACATATTCGGCCGATTCTAATACGTTCCGTGCACTATTACTCAGCGTTTTGGGGACCCAGAGCGATTTCCATGATTGATGAACCCCGGGGTGCGTTTATGTGTCCCTCGTCAACACTCACAGTTTTGGCCAAATCTGACCTGTTTCGTGGACTTTACTCACCGTTTTGGGGGCCCCGAAGCGATTTTCATAGTTGTTGAACCCCAAGGTGTGCTTACGAGTTGGTCATCAACACTCTCAGTTTTGGCCGATTCTGGCCCGTTTCATGGACTATTACTCACCGTTTTGGGGTCCCAAAGCGATTTCCATCATTGTCGAACTCCAAGATGCGCTTACGTGTCGGTCAACAACAATCACAGTTTGGGCCGATTCTGGCCCGTTTCTTGGACTATTACTCTATTTTTGGGTCTCGGAGTTGTTTCCACTATTGACGAACCCCGGGGTCCGTTTACGCGTCGGTCATCAACACTCACATATTCCGCCGATTCTAGTCCGTTTCGTGCACTATTACTCAACCTTTTGGGGACCCAGAGCGATTTCCACGATTGATGAACTCTAGGGTGCGTTTATGTGACCATCGTCAACACTTATAGTTTTGTTCAATTCTGACCTACTTCGTGGACTCTTACTAACCGTTTTGGGGTCCCAGAGAGATTTCCATAGTTGTTGAACCCCAAGGTGTGCTTACGCGTTGGTCATCAACACTCGCAGTTTCGGCCGATTCTGGCCCGTTTCATGGACTATAACTCACCGTTTTGGGGTGCCAAAGCGATTTCCATGGTTGTCGAACTCCAAGGTGCGCTTACGTGTCGGTTATCAACAACCATAGTTTGGGCCAATTCTGGCCTGTTTCTTGGACTATTACTCTATTTTGGGGTCTCGGAGTCATTTCTATGATTGACTAACCCCGGGGTGCGTTTACGTGTCAGTCATCAACACTCACATATTCGGCCGATTCAAGTCCGTTCCGTGCACTATTACTCAGCGTTTTGGGGTCCCGTAGCGATTTCCATAGTTGTTTAACCCCAAGATGTGCTTACGTGTTGGTCAACAACACTCGCAGTTTTGGCCGATTCTGGCCCGTTTCATGGACTATTACTCACCGTTTTCGGGTCCCAAAGCGATTTCCATGGTTGTCAAACTCCAAGGTGCCCTTACGTGTAAGTCGTCAACAATCACAGTTTGGGTCGATTCTGGCCCGTTTCTTGGACTATTACTCTATTTTGGGGTCTCGGAGTCATTTCCATGATTGACGAACCCCGGGGTGCGTTTACGTGTCGGTCATCAACACTCATATATTCGGCCTATTCTAATACGTTCCGTGCACTATTACACAGCGTTTTGGGGACCCAGAGCGATTTTCACGATTGATGAACCCCGGGGTGCGTTTATGTGTCCGTCGTCAACACTCACAGTTTTGGCCAAATCCGACCTGTTTCATGGACTATTACTCACCGTTTTGGGGGCCCCGAAGCGATTTTCATAGTTGTTGAACCCCAAGGTGTGCTTACGAGTTGGTCATCAACACTCCCAGTTTTGGCCGATTCTGGCCCATTTCATGGACTATTACTCTCCGTTTTGGGGTCCCAAAGCGATTTCCATCATTGTCGAACTCCAAGGTGCGCTTACGTGTCGGTCATCAACAATCACAGTTTGGGCCGATTCTGGCCCGTTTCTTGGACTATTACTCTATATTGGGGTCTCGGAGTCATTTCCAGGATTGATGAACCCCGGGGTGCGTTTACGTGTCGGTCATCAACACTCACATATTCGACCGATTCTAATACGTTCCATGCACTATTACTCAGCGTTTTGGGGACCCAGAGCGATTTCCACGATTGATGAACTCTAGGGTGCGTTTATGTGACCGTCGTCAACACTCATAGTTTTGTTCAATTCTGACCTGCTTCGTGGACTATTACTAACCGTTTTGGGGTCCCAAAGAGATTTCCATAGTTGTTGAACCCCAAGGTGTGCTTACGCGTTGGTCATCAACACTCGCAGTTTCGGCCGATTCTGGCCCGTTTCATGGACTATAACTCACCGTTTTGGGGTCCCAAAGCGATTTCCATGGTTGTCGAACTCCAAGGTGCGCTTACGTGTCGGTTATCAACAACCATAGTTTGGGCCGATTCTGGCCTGTTTCTTGGACTATTACTCTATTTTGGGGTTTCGGAGTCATTTCTATGATTGACTAACCCCGGGGTGCGTTTACGTGTCGGTCATCAACACTCACATATTCGGCCGATTCAAGTACGTTCCGTGCACTATTACTCAGCGTTTTGGGGTCCCGTAGCGATTTCAATAGTTGTTGAACCCCAAGATGTGCTTACGTGGTGGTCAACAACACTCGCAGTTTTGGCCGATTCTGGCCCGTTTCATGGACTATTACTCACCGTTTTCGGGTCCCAAAGCGATTTCCATGGTTGTCAAACTCCAAGGTGCACTTACGTGTCAGTCATCAACAATCACAGTTTGGGCCGATTCTGGCCCGTTTCTTGGACTATTACTCTATTTTTGGGTCTCGGAGTTGTTTCCACTATTGACGAACCCCGGGGTCCGTTTACGCGTCGGTCATCAACACTCACATATTCCGCCGATTCTAGTCCGTTTCGTGCACTATTACTCAACCTTTTGGGGACCCAGAGCGATTTCCACGATTGATGAACTCTAGGGTGCGTTTATGTGACCATCGTCAACACTTATAGTTTTGTTCAATTCTGACCTACTTCGTGGACTCTTACTAACCGTTTTGGGGTCCCAGAGAGATTTCCATAGTTGTTGAACCCCAAGGTGTGCTTACGCGTTGGTCATCAACACTCGCAGTTTTGGCCGATTCTGGCCCGTTTCATGGACTATAACTCACCGTTTTGGGGTCCCAAAGCGATTGCCATGGTTGTCGAACTCCAAGGTGCGCTTACGTGTCGGTTATCAACAACCATAGTTTGGGCCGATTCTGGCCTGTTTCTTGGACTATTACTCTATTTTGGGGTCTCGGAGTCATTTCTATGATTGACTAACCCCGGGGTGCGTTTACGTGTCGGTCATCAACACTCACATATCCGGCCGATTCAAGTCCGTTCCGTGCACTATTACTCAGCGTTTTGGGGTCCCGTAGCGATTTCCATAGTTGTTGAACCCCAAGATGTGCTTACGTGTTGGTCAACAACACTCGCAGTTTTGGCCGATTCTGGCCCGTTTCATGGACTATTACTCACCGTTTTCGGGTCCCAAAGCGATTTCCATGGTTGTCAAACTCCAAGGTGCACTTACGTGTAAGTCGTCAACAATCACAGTTTGGGTCGATTCTGGCCCGTTTCTTGGACTATTACTCTATTTTGGGGTCTCGGAGTCATTTCCATGATTGACGAACCCCGGGGTGCGTTTACGTGTCGGTCATCAACACTCACATATTCGGCCTATTCTAATACGTTC
>NW_025228142.1:128745-130114 GCF_018294505.1 Triticum aestivum | reverse complement strand
ATCAACACTCACATATTCGGCCGATTCAAGTCCGTTCCGTGCACCATTACTCAGTTTTTTGGGGTCCCGTAGCGATTTCCATAGTTGTTGAACCCCAAGTTGTGCTTACGTGTTGGTCAACAACACTCCCAGTTTTGGCCGATTCTGGCCCGTTTCATGGACTATTACTCACCTTTTTCGGGTCCCAAAGCGATTTCCATGGTTGTCAAACTCCAAGGTGCACTTATGTGTCAGTCATCAACAATCACAGTTTGGGTCGATTCTGGCCCGTTTCTTGGACTATTACTCTATTTTGGGGTCTCGGAGTCATTTCCACGATTGACGATCAGCGGGGTGCGTTTACGTGTCGATCATCAACACTCACATATTCGGCCTATTCTAATACGTTCCGTGCACTATTACACAACGTTTTGGGGACCCAGAGCGATTTTCACGATTGATGAACCCCGGGGTGCGTTTATGTGTCCGTCGTCAACACTCACAGTTTTGGCCAAATCCGACCTGTTTCGTGGACTATTACTCACCGTTTTGGGGGCCCCGAAGCGATTTTCATAGTTGTTGAACCCCAAGGTGTGCTTACGAGTTGGTCATCAACACTCCCAGTTTTGGCCGATTCTGGACCGTTTCATGGATTATTACTCACCGTTTTGGGGTCCCAAAGCGATTTCCATCATTGTCGAACTCCAAGATGCGCTTACGTGTCGGTCATCAACAATCACAGTTTGGGCCGATTCTGGCCCGTTTCTTGGACTATTACTCTATTTTGGGGTCACGGAGTTGCTTCCACTATTGATGAACCCCGGGGTGCGTTTACGCGTCGGTCATCAACACTCACATATTCCGCCGATTCTAGTCCGTTTCGTGCACTATTACTCAACCTTTTGGGGACCCAGAGCGATTTCCACGATTGATGAACTCTAGGGTGCGTTTATGTGACCGTCGTCAACACTCATAGTTTTGTTCAATTCTGACCTGCTTCGTGGACTATTACTAACCGTTTTGGGGTCCCAGAGAGATTTCCATAGTTGTTGAACCCCAAGGTGTGCTTACGCGTTGCTCATCAACACTCGCAGTTTTGGCCCATTCTGGCCCGTTTCATGGACTATAACTCACCGTTTTGGGGTCCCAAAGCGATTTCCATGGTTGTCGAACTCCAAGGTGCGCTTACGTGTCGGTTATCAACAACCATAGTTTGGGCCGATTGTGGCCTGTTTCTTGGACTATTACTCTATTTTGGGGTCTCGGAGTCATTTCTATGATTGACTAACCCCGGGGTGCGTTTACGTGTCGGTCATCAACACTCACATATTCGGCCAATTCAAGTCCGTTCCGTGCACCATTACTCAGTGTTTTGGGGTCCCGTAGCGAT
>NW_025228142.1:126917-127520 GCF_018294505.1 Triticum aestivum | reverse complement strand
TTTTGGGGTCCCAAAGCGATTTCCATCATTGTCGAACTCCAAGGTGCGCTTACGTGTCGGTCATCAACAATCACAGTTTGGGCCGATTCTGGCCCGTTTCTTGGACTATTACTCTATTTTGGGGTCACGGAGTTGTTTCCACTATTGATGAACCCCGGGGTGCGTTTACGCGTCGGTCATCAACACTCACATATTCCGCCGATTCTAGTCCGTTTCGTGCACTATTACTCAGCATTTTGGGGACCCAGAGCGATTTCCACGATTGATGAACTCTAGGGTGCGTTTATGTGACCGTCGTCAACACTCATAGTTTTGTTCAATTCTGACCTGCTTCGTGGACTATTACTAACCGTTTTGGGGTCCCAGAGAGATTTCCATAGTTGTTGAACCCCAAGGTGTGCTTACGCGTTGGTCATCAACACTCGCAGTTTTGGCCCATTCTGGCCCGTTTCATGGACTATAACTCACCGTTTTGGGGTCCCAAAGCGATTTCCATGGTTGTCGAACTCCAAGGTGCGCTTACGTGTCGGTTATCAACAACCATAGTTTGGGCCGATTGTGGCCTGTTTCTTGGACTATTACTCTATTTTGGGGTCTCGGAGT
>NW_025228142.1:125510-126843 GCF_018294505.1 Triticum aestivum | reverse complement strand
CTCACATATTCGGCCAATTCAAGTCCGTTCCGTGCACCATTACTCAGCGTTTTGGGGTCCCGTAGCGATTTCCATAGTTGTTGAACCCCAAGTTGTGCTTACGTGTTGGTCAACAACACTCGCAGTTTTGGCCGATTCTGGCCCGTTTCATGGACTATTACTCACCTTTTTCGGGTCCCAAAGCGATTTCCATGGTTGTCAAACTCCAAGGTGCACTTACGTGTCAGTCATCAACAATCACAGTTTGGGTCGATTCTGGCCCGTTTCTTGGACTATTACTCTATTTTGGGGTCTCGGAGTCATTTCCATGATTGACTAACCCCGGGGTGCGTTTACGTGTCGATCATCAACACTCACATATTCGGCCTATTCTAATACGTTCCGTGCACTATTACACAACGTTTTGGGGACCCAGAGCGATTTTCACGATTGATGAACCCCGGGGTGCGTTTATGTGTCCGTCGTCAACACTCACAGTTTTGGCCAAATCCGACCTGTTTCGTGGACTATTACTCACCGTTTTGGGGGCCCCGAAGCGATTTTCATAGTTGTTGAACCCCAAGGTGTGCTTACGAGTTGGTCATCAACACTCCCAGTTTTGGCCGATTCTGGCCCGTTTCATGGACTATTACTCTACGTTTTGGGGTCCCAAAGCGATTTCCATCATTGTCGAACTCCAAGGTGCGCTTACGTGTCGGTCATCAACAATCACAGTTTGGGCCGATTCTGGCCCGTTTCTTGGACTATTACTCTATTTTGGGGTCACGGAGTTGTTTCCACTATTGATGAACCCCGGGGTGCGTTTACGCGTCGGTCATCAACACTCACATATTCCGCCGATTCTAGTCCGTTTCGTGCACTATTACTCAGCATTTTGGGGACCCAGAGCGATTTCCACGATTGATGAACTCTAAGGTGCATTTATGTGACCGTCGTCAACACTCATAGTTTTGTTCAATTCTGACCTGCTTCGTGGACTATTACTAACCGTTTTGGGGTCCCAGAGAGATTTCCATAGTTGTTGAACCCCAAGGTGTGCTTACGCGTTGGTCATCAACACTCACAGTTTTGGCCGATTCTGGCCCGTTTCATGGACTATAACTCACCGTTTTGGGGTCCCAAAGCGATTTCCATGGTGGTCGAACTCCAAGGTGCGCTTACGTGTCGGTTATCAACAACCATAGTTTGGGCCGATTCTGGCCTGTTTCTTGGACTATTACTCTATTTTGGGGTCTCGGAGTCATTTCTATGATTGACTAACCCCGGGGTCCGTTTACGTGTCGGTCATCAACACTCACATATTCGGCCGATTCAAGTCCGTTCCGTGCACCAT
>NW_025228142.1:121084-122483 GCF_018294505.1 Triticum aestivum | reverse complement strand
GTTTACGTGTCGGTCATCAACACTCACATATTCGGCCAATTCAAGTCCGTTCCGTGCACCATTACTCAGTGTTTTGGGGTCCCGTAGCGATTTCCATAGTTGTTGAACCCCAAGTTGTGCTTACGTGTTGGTCAACAACACTCCCAGTTTTGGCCGATTCTGGCCCGTTTCATGGACTATTACTCACCTTTTTCGGGTCCCAAAGCGATTTCCATCATTGTCGAACTCCAAGGTGCACTTATGTGTCAGTCATCAACAATCACAGTTTGGGTCGATTCTGGCCCGTTTCTTGGACTATTACTCTATTTTGGGGTCTCGGAGTCATTTCCATGATTGACTAACCCCGGGGTGCGTTTACGTGTCGATCATCAACACTCACATATTCTGCCTATTCTAATACGTTCCGTGCACTATTACACAACGTTTTGGGGACCCAGAGCGATTTTCACGATTGATGAACCCCGGGGTGCGTTTATGTGTCCGTCGTCAACACTCACAGTTTTGGCCAAATCCGACCTGTTTCGTGGACTATTACTCACCGTTTTGGGGGCCCCGAAGCGATTTTCATAGTTGTTGAACCCCAAGGTGTGCTTACGAGTTGGTCATCAACACTCCCAGTTTTGGCCGATTCTGGCCCGTTTCATGGATTATTACTCACCGTTTTGGGGTCCCAAAGCGATTTCCATCATTGTCGAACTCCAAGGTGCGCTTACGTGTCGGTCATCAACAATCATAGTTTGGGCCGATTCTGGCCCGTTTCTTGGACTATTACTCTATTTTGGGGTCACGGAGTTGCTTCCACTATTGATGAACCCCGGGGTGCGTTTACGCGTCGGTCATCAACACTCACATATTCCGCCGATTCTAGTCCGTTTCGTGCACTATTACTCAGCATTTTGGGGACCCAGAGCGATTTCCACGATTGATGAACTCTAGGGTGCGTTTATGTGACAGTCGTCAACACTCATAGTTTTGTTCAATTCTGACCTGCTTCATGGACTATTACTAACCGTTTTGGGGTCCCAAAGAGATTTCCATAGTTGTTGAACCCCAAGGTGTGCTTACGCGTTGGTCATCAACACTGGCAGTTTTGGCCGATTCTGGCCCGTTTCATGGACTATAACTCACCATTTTGGGGTCCCAAAGCGATTTCCATGGTTGTCGAACTCCAAGGTGCGCTTACGTGTCGGTTATCAACAACCATAGTTTCGGCCGA
The DNA here is from genome assembly GCF_018294505.1 of Triticum aestivum. NCBI lineage: Eukaryota > Viridiplantae > Streptophyta > Magnoliopsida > Poales > Poaceae > Triticum > Triticum aestivum. The sequence continues at coordinate 121,267 of NW_025228142.1, read as the reverse complement.
TTCTGGCCTGTTTCTTGGACTATTACTCTATTTTGGGGTCTCGCAGTCATTTCTATGATTGACTAACCCCGGGGTGCGTTTACGTGTCGGTCATCAACACTCACATATTCGGCCAATTCAAGTCCGTTCCGTGCACCATTACTCAGTGTTTTGGGGTCCCGTAGCGATTTCCATAGTTGTTGA
>NW_025228142.1:119330-120907 GCF_018294505.1 Triticum aestivum | reverse complement strand
TGCGTTTACGTGTCGGTCATCAACACTCACATATTCGGCCGATTCAAGTCCGTTCCGTGCACTATTACTCAGCGTTTTGGGGTCCCGTAGCGATTTCCATAGTTGTTGAACCCCAAGATGTGCTTACGTGTTGGTCAACAACACTCCCAGTTTTGGCCGATTCTGGCCCGTTTCATGGACTATTACTCACCTTTTTCGGGTCCCAAAGCGATTTCCATGGTTGTCAAACTCCAAGGTGCACTTATGTGTCAGTCATCAACAATCACAGTTTGGGTCGATTCTGGCCCGTTTCTTGGACTATTACTCTATTTTGGGGTCTCGGAGTCATTTCCACGATTGACGATCCCCGGGGTGTGTTTACGTGTCGGTCATCAACACTCACATATTCGGCCGATTCTAATACGTTCTGTGCACTATTACTCAGCGTTTTGGGGACCCAGAGCGATTTCCACGATTGATGAACCCCGGGGTGCGTTTATGTGTCCCTCGTCAACACTCACAGTTTTGGCCAAATCTGACCTGTTTCGTGGACTATTACTCACCGTTTTGGGGGCCCCGAAGCGATTTTCATAGTTGTTGAACCCAAGGGTGTGCTTACGAGTTGGTCATCAACACTCCCAGTTTTGGCCGATTCTGGCCCGTTTCATGGACTATTACTCACCGTTTTGGGGTCCCAAAGCGATTTCCATCATTGTCGAACTCCAAGGTGCGCTTACGTGTCGGTCATCAACAATCACAGTTTGGGCCGATTCTGGCCCGTTTCTTGGACTATTACTCTATTTTGGGGTCTCAGAGTTGTTTCCACTATTGACGAACCCCGGGGTCCGTTTACGCGTCGGTCATCAACACTCACATATTCCGCCGATTCTAGTCCGTTTCGTGCACTATTACTCAACCTTTTGGGGACCCAGAGCGATTTCCACGATTGATGAACTCTAGGGTGCGTTTATGTGACCATCGTCAACACTTATAGTTTTGTTCAATTCTGACCTACTTCGTGGACTATTACTAACCGTTTTGGGGTCCCAAAGAGATTTCCATAGTTGTTGAACCCCAAGGTGTGCTTACGCGTTGGTCATCAACACTCGCAGTTTTGGCCGATTCTGGCCCGTTTCATGGACTATAACTCACCGTTTTGGGGTCCCAAAGCGATTTCCATGGTTGTCGAACTCCAAGGTGCGCTTACGTGTCGGTTATCAACAACCATAGTTTGGGCCGATTGTGGCCTGTTTCTTGGACTATTACTCTATTTTCGGGGTCTCGGAGTCATTTCTATGATTGACTAACCCCGGGGTGCGTTTACGTGTCGGTCATCAACACTCACATATTCGGCCAATTCAAGTCCGTTCCGTGCACTATTACTCAGCGTTTTGGGGTCCCATAGCGATTTCCATAGTTGTTGAACCCCAAGATGTGCTTACGTGTTGGTCAACAACACTCCCAGTTTTGGCCGATTCTGGCCCGTTTCATGGACTATTACTCACCCTTTTCGGGTCCCAAAGCGATTTCCATGGTTGTCAAACTCCAAGGTGCACTTACGTGTCAGTCATCAACAATCACAGTTTGGGTCGATTCTG
>NW_025228142.1:118053-119320 GCF_018294505.1 Triticum aestivum | reverse complement strand
TGGTCAACAACACTCGCAGTTTTGGCCGATTCTGGCCCGTTTCATGGACTATTACTCACCGTTTTCGGGTCCCAAAGCGATTTCCATGGTTGTCAAACTCCAAGGTGCACTTACGTGTCAGTCATCAACAATCACAGTTTGGGTCGATTCTGGCCCGTTTCTTGGACTATTACTCTATTTTGGGGTCTCGGAGTCATTTCCACGATTGACGATCCCCGGGGTGTGTTTACGTGTCGGTCATCAACACTCACATATTCGGCCGATTCTAATACGTTCCGTGCACTATTACTCAGCGTTTTGGGGACCCAGAGCGATTTCCACGATTGATGAACCCCGGGGTGCGTTTATGTGTCCCTCGTCAACACTCACAGTTTTGGCCAAATCTGACCTGTTTTGTGGACTATTACTCACCGTTTTGGGGGCCCCGAAGCGATTTTCATAGTTGTTGAACCCAAGGGTGTGCTTACGAGTTGGTCATCAACACTCCCAGTTTTGGCCGATTCTGGCCCGTTTCATGGACTATTACTCACCGTTTTGGGGTCCCAAAGCGATTTCCATCATTGTTGAACTCCAAGGTGCGCTTACGTGTCGGTCATCAACAATCACAGTTTGGGCCGATTCTGGCCCGTTTCTTGGACTATTACTCTATTTTCGGGTCTCGGAGTTGTTTCCACTATTGACGAACGCCGGGGTCCGTTTACGCGTCGGTCATCAACACTCACATATTCCGCCGATTCTAGTCCGTTTCGTGCACTATTACTCAACCTTTTGGGGACCCAGAGCGATTTCCACGATTGATGAACTCTAGGGTGCGTTTATGTGACCATCGTCAACACTTATAGTTTTGTTCAATTTTGACCTACTTCGTGGACTATTACTAACCGTTTTGGGGTCCCAAAGAGATTTCCATAGTTGTTGAACCCCAAGGTGTGCTTACGCGTTGGTCATCAACACTCGCAGTTTTGGCCGATTCTGGCCCGTTTCATGGACTATAACTCACCGTTTTGGGGTCCCAAAGCGATTTCCATGGTTGTCGAACTCCAAGGTGCGCTTACGTGTCGGTTATCAACAACCATAGTTTGGGCCGATTGTGGCCTGTTTCTTGGACTATTACTCTATTTTGGGGTCTCGGAGTCATTTCTATGATTGACTAACCCCGGGGTGCGTTTACGTGTCGGTCATCAACACTCACATATTCGGCCAATTCAAGTCCGTTCCGTGCACTATTACTCAGCGTTTTGGGGTCCCGTAGCGATTTCCATAGTTG
>NW_025228142.1:113521-118043 GCF_018294505.1 Triticum aestivum | reverse complement strand
TGCGTTTACGTGTCGGTCATCAACACTCACATATTCGGCCGATTCAAGTCCGTTCCGTGCACTATTACTCAGCGTTTTGGGGTCCCGTAGCGATTTCCATAGTTGTTGAACCCCAAGATGTGCTTACGTGTTGGTCAACAACACTCCCAGTTTTGGCCGATTCTGGCCCGTTTCATGGACTATTACTCACCGTTTTGGGGTCCCAAAGCGATTTCCATCATTGTCGAACTCCAAGGTGCGCTTACGTGTCGGTCATCAACAATCACAGTTTGGGCCGATTCTGGCCCGTTTCTTGGACTATTACTCTATTTTGGGGTCTCGGAGTTGTTTCCACTATTGACGAACCCCGGGTCCGTTTACGCGTCGGTCATCAACACTCACATATTCCGCCGATTCTAGTCCGTTTCGTGCACTATTACTCAACCTTTTGGGGACCCAGAGCGATTTCCACGATTGATGAACTCTAGGGTGCGTTTATGTGACCGTCGTCAACACTTATAGTTTTGTTCAATTCTGACCTGCTTCGTGGACTATTACTAACCGTTTTGGGGTCGCAAAGTGATTTCCATAGTTGTTGAACCCCAAGGTGTGCTTACGCGTTGGTCATCAACACTCGCAGTTTTGGCCGATTCTGGCCCGTTTCATGGACTATAACTCACCGTTTTCGGGTCCCAAAGCGATTTCCATGGTTGTCGAACTCCAAGGTGCGCTTACGTGTCGGTTATCAACAACCATAGTTTGGGCCGATTCTAGCCTGTTTCTTGGACTATTACTCTATTTTGGGGTCTCAGAGTCATTTCTATGATTGACTAACCCCGGGGTGCGTTTACGTGTCGGTCATCAACACTCACATATTCGGCCAATTCAAGTCCGTTCCGTGCACTATTACTCAGCGTTTTGGGGTCCCGTAGCGATTTCCATAGTTGTTGAACCCCAAGATGTGCTTACGTGTTGGTCAACAACACTCCCAGTTTTGGCCGATTCTGGCCCGTTTCATGGACTATTACTCACCGTTTTCGGGTCCCAAAGCGATTTCCATGGTTGTCAAACTCCAAGGTGCACTTACGTGTCAGTCATCAACAATCACAGTTTGGGTCGATTCTGGCCCGTTTCTTGGACTATTACTCTATTTTGGGGTCTCGGAGTCATTTCCACGATTGACGATCCCCGGGGTGTGTTTACGTGTCGGTCATCAACACTCACATATCGGCCGATTCTAATACGTTCCGTGCACTATTACTCAGCGTTTTGGGGACCCAGAGCGATTTCCACGATTGATGAACCCCGGGGTGCGTTTATGTGTCCCTCGTCAACACTCACAGTTTTGGCCAAATCTGACCTGTTTCGTGGACTATTACTCACCGTTTTGGGGGCCCCGAAGCGATTTTCATAGTTGTTGAACCCCAGGGTGTGCTTACGAGTTGGTCATCAACACTCCCAGTTTTGGCCGATTCTGGCCCGTTTCATGGACTATTACTCACCGTTTTGGGGTCCCAAAGCGATTTCCATCATTGTCGAACTCCAAGGTGCGCTTACGTGTCGGTCATCAACAATCACAGTTTGGGCCGATTCTGGCCCGTTTCTTGGACTATTACTCTATTTTGGGGTCTCGGAGTTGTTTCCACTATTGACGAACCCCGGGTCCGTTTACGCGTCGGTCATCAACACTCACATATTCCGCCGATTCTAGTCCGTTTCGTGCACTATTACTCAACCTTTTGGGGACCCAGAGCGATTTCCACGATTGATGAACTCTAGGGTGCGTTTATGTGACCGTCGTCAACACTTATAGTTTTGTTCAATTCTGACCTGCTTCGTGGACTATTACTAACCGTTTTGGGGTCCCAAAGTGATTTCCATAGTTGTTGAACCCCAAGGTGTGCTTACGCGTTGGTCATCAACACTCGCAGTTTTGGCCGATTCTGGCCCGTTTCATGGACTATAACTCACCGTTTTCGGGTCCCAAAGCGATTTCCATGGTTGTCGAACTCCAAGGTGCGCTTACGTGTCGGTTATCAACAACCATAGTTTGGGCCGATTCTAGCCTGTTTCTTGGACTATTACTCTATTTTGGGGTCTCAGAGTCATTTCTATGATTGACTAACCCCGGGGTGCGTTTACGTGTCGGTCATCAACACTCACATATTCGGCCGATTCAAGTCCGTTCCGTGCACTATTACTCAGCGTTTTGGGGTCCCGTAGCGATTTCCATAGTTGTTGAACCCCAAGATGTGCTTACGTGTTGGTCAACAACACTCCCAGTTTTGGCCGATTCTGGCCCGTTTCATGGACTATTACTCACCGTTTTGGGGTCCCAAAGCGATTTCCATCATTGTCGAACTCCAAGGTGCGCTTACGTGTCGGTCATCAACAATCACAGTTTGGGCCGATTCTGGCCCGTTTCTTGGACTATTACTCTATTTTGGGGTCTCGGAGTTGTTTCCACTATTGACGAACCCCGGGTCCGTTTACGCGTCGGTCATCAACACTCACATATTCCGCCGATTCTAGTCCGTTTCGTGCACTATTACTCAACCTTTTGGGGACCCAGAGCGATTTCCACGATTGATGAACTCTAGGGTGCGTTTATGTGACCGTCGTCAACACTTATAGTTTTGTTCAATTCTGACCTGCTTCGTGGACTATTACTAACCGTTTTGGGGTCCCAAAGTGATTTCCATAGTTGTTGAACCCCAAGGTGTGCTTACGCGTTGGTCATCAACACTCGCAGTTTTGGCCGATTCTGGCCCGTTTCATGGACTATAACTCACCGCTTTCGGGTCCCAAAGCGATTTCCATGGTTGTCGAACTCCAAGGTGCGCTTACGTGTCGGTTATCAACAACCATAGTTTGGGCCGATTCTAGCCTGTTTCTTGGACTATTACTCTATTTTGGGGTCTCAGAGTCATTTCTATGATTGACTAACCCCGGGGTGCGTTTACGTGTCGGTCATCAACACTCACATATTCGGCCGATTCAAGTCCGTTCCGTGCACTATTACTCAGCGTTTTGGGGTCCCGTAGCGATTTCCATAGTTGTTGAACCCCAAGATGTGCTTACGTGTTGGTCAACAACACTCGCAGTTTTGGCCGATTCTGGCCCGTTTCATGGACTATTACTCACCGTTTTCGGGTCCCAAAGCGATTTCCATGGTTGTCAAACTCCAAGGTGCACTTACGTGTCAGTCATCAACAATCACAGTTTGGGTTGATTCTGGCCCGTTTCTTGGACTATTACTCTATTTTGGGGTCTCGGAGTCATTTCCATGATTGACGAACCCCGGGGTGCGTTTACGTGTCGGTCATCAACACTCACATATTCGGCCTATTCTAATACGTTACGTGCACTATTACACAGTGTTTTGGGGACCCAGAGCGATTTTCACGATTGATGAACCCCGGGGTGCGTTTATGTGTCCGTCGTCAACACTCACAGTTTTGGCCAAATGCGACCTGTTTCGTGGACTATTACTCACCGTTTTGGGGGCCCCAAAGCGATTTTCATAGTTGTTGAACCCCAAGGTGTGCTTACGAGTTGGTCATCAACACTCCCAGTTTTGGCCGATTCTGGCCCGTTTCATGGACTATTACTCACCGTTTTGGGGCCCCAAAGCGATTTCCATCATTGTCGAACTCCAAGGTGCGCTTACGTGTCGGTCATCAACAATCACAGTTTGGGCCGATTCTGGCCCGTTTCTTGGACTATTACTCTATTTTGGGGTCACGGAGTTATTTCCACTATTGATGAACCCCGGGGTGCGTTTACGCGTCGGTCATCAACACTCACATATTCCGCCGATTCTAGTCCGTTTCGTGCACTATTACTCAACCTTTTGGGGACCCAGAGCGATTTCCACGATTGATGAACTCTAGGGTGCGTTTATGTGACCGTCGTCAACACTTATAGTTTTGTTCAATTCTGACCTGCTTCGTGGACTATTACTAACCGTTTTGGGGTCCCAAAGTGATTTCCATAGTTGTTGAACCCCAAGGTGTGCTTACGCGTTGGTCATCAACACTCGCAGTTTTGGCCGATTCTGGCCCGTTTCATGGACTATAACTCACCGTTTTCGGGTCCCAAAGCGATTTCCATGGTTGTCGAACTCCAAGGTGCGCTTACGTGTCGGTTATCAACAACCATAGTTTGGGCCGATTCTAGCCTGTTTCTTGGACTATTACTCTATTTTGGGGTCTCAGAGTCATTTCTATGATTGACTAACCCCGGGGTGCGTTTACGTGTCGGTCATCAACACTCACATATTCGGCCGATTCAAGTCCGTTCCGTGCACTATTACTCAGCATTTTGGGGTCCCGTAGCGATTTCCATAGTTGTTGAACCCAGAGATGTGCTTACGTGTTGGTCAACAACACTCGCAGTTTTGGCCGATTCTGGCCCGTTTCATGGACTATTACTCACCGTTTTCGGGTCCCAAAGCGATTTCCATGGTTGTCAAACTCCAAGGTGCACTTACGTGTCAGTCATCAACAATCACAGTTTGGGTCGATTCTGGCCCGTTTCTTGG
>NW_025228142.1:102419-108023 GCF_018294505.1 Triticum aestivum | reverse complement strand
GTGCACTATTACTCAGCGTTTTGGGGTCCCGTAGCGATTTCCATAGTTGTTGAACCCCAAGATGTGCTTACGTGTTGGTCAACAACACTCGCAGTTTTGGCCGATTCTGGCCCGTTTCATGGACTATTACTCACTGTTTTCGGGTCCCAAAGCGATTTCCATTGTTGTCAAACTCCAAGGTGCACTTACGTGTCAGTCATCAAAAATCACAGTTTGGGTCGATTCTGGCCCGTTTCTTGGACTATTACTCTATTTTGGGGTCTCGGAGTCATTTCCATGATTGACGAACCCCGGGGTGCGTTTACGTGTCGGTCATCAACACTCACATATTCGGCCTATTCTAATACATTACGTGCACTATTACACAGCTTTTTGGGGACCCAGAGCGATTTTCACGATTGATGAAACCCGGGGTGCGTTTATGTGTCCGTCATCAACACTCACAGTTTTGGCCAAATCCGACCTGTTTCGTGGTCTATTACTCACCGTTTTGGGGGCCCCGAAGCGATTTTCATAGTTGTTGAACCCCAAGGTGTACTTACGAGTTGGTCATCAACACTCCCAGTTTTGGCCGATTCTGGCCCGTTTCATGGACTATTACTCACCGTTTTGGGGTCCCAAAGCGATTTCCATCATTGTCGAACTCCAAGGTGCGCTTACATGTCGGTCATCAACAATCACAGTTTGGGCCGATTCTGGCCCGTTTCTTGGACTATTACTCTATTTTGGGGTCACGGAGTTGTTTCCACTATTGATGAACCCCGGGGTCCGTTTACGCGTCGGTCATCAACACTCACATATTCCGCCGATTCTAGTCCGTTTCGTGCACTATTACTCAGCATTTTGGGGACCCAGAGCGATTTCCACGATTGATGAACTCTAGGGTGCGTTTATGTGACCGTCGTCAACACTCATAGTTTTGTTCAATTCTGACCTGCTTCGTGGACTATTACTAACTGTTTTGGGGTCCCAAAGAGATTTCCATAGTTGTTAAACCCCAAGGTGTGCTTACGTGTTGGTCATCAACACTCCCAGTTTTGGCCGATTCTGGCCCGTTTCATGGACTATAACTCACCGTTTTGGGGTCCCAAAGCGATTTCCATGGTTGTCGAACTCCAAGGTGCGCTTACGTGTCGGTTATCAACAACCATAGTTTGGGCCGTTTCTGGCCTGTTTCTTGGACTATTACTCTATTTTGGGGTCTCGGAGTCATTTCTATGATTGACTAACCCCGGGGTGCGTTTACGTGTCGGTCATCAACACTCACATATTCGGCCGATTCAAGTCCGTTCCGTGCACTATTACTCAGTGTTTTGGGGTCCCGTAGCGATTTCCATAGTTGTTGAACCCCAAGATGTGCTTACGTGTTGGTCAACAACACTCGCAGTTTTGGCCGATTCTGGCCCGTTTCATGGACTATTACTCACCGTTTTCGGGTCCCAAAGTGATTTCGATGGTTGTCAAACTCCAAGGTGCACTTACGTGTCAGTCATCAACAATCACAGTTTGGGTCGATTCTGGCCCGTTTCTTGGACTATTACTCTATTTTGGGGTCTCGGAGTCATTTCCACGATTGACGATCCCCGGGGTGCGTTTACGTGTCGGTCATAAACACTCACATATTCGTTCGATTCTAATACGTTCCGTGCACTATTACTCAGCGTTTTGGGGACCCAGAGCGATTTCCACGATTGATGAACCCCGGGATGCGTTTATGTGTCCGTCGTCAACACTCACAGTTTTGGCCAAATCTGACCTGTTTCGTGGACTATTACGCACCGTTTTGGGGGCCCCGAAGCGATTTTCATAGTTGTTGAACCCCAAGGTGTGCTTACGAGTTGGTCATCAACACTCCCAGTTTTGGCCGATTCTGGCCCGTTTCATGGACTATTACTCACCGTTTTGGGGTCCCAAAGTGATTTCCATCATTGTCGAACTCCAAGGTGCGCTTACGTGTCGTTCATCAACAATCACAGTTTGGGCCGATTCTGGCCCGTTTCTTGGACTATTACTCTATTTTGGGGTCTCGGAGTTGTTTCCACTATTGACGAACCCCGGGGTCCGTTTACGCGTCGGTCATCAACACTCACATATTCCGCCGATTCTAGTCCGTTTCGTGCACTATTACTCAACCTTTTGGGGACTCAGAGCGATTTCCACGATTGATGAACTCTAGGGTGCGTTTATGTGACCATCGTCAACACTTATAGTTTTGTTCAATTCTGACCTACTTCGTGGACTATTACTAACCGTTTTGGGGTCCCAAAGAGATTTCCATAGTTGTTGAACCCCAAGGTGTGCTTACGCGTTGGTCATCAACACTCGCAGTTTTGGCCGATTCTAGCCCGTTTCATGGACTATAACTCACCGTTTTGGGGTCCCAAAGCGATTTCCATGGTTGTCGAACTCCAAGGTGCGCTTACGTGTCGGTTATCAACAACCATAGTTTGGGCCGATTCTGGCCTGTTTCTTGGACTATTACTCTATTTTGGGGTCTCGGAGTCATTTCTATGATTGACTAACCCCGGGGTGCGTTTACGTGTCGGTCATGAACACTCACATATTCGGCCGATTCAAGTCCGTTCCGTGCACTATTACTCAGCGTTTTGGGGTCCCGTAGCGATTGCCATAGTTGTTGAACCCCAAGATGTGCTTACGTGTTGGTCAAGAACACTCGCAGTTTTGGCCGATTCTGGCCCGTTTCATGGACTATTACTCACCGTTTTCGGGTCCCAAAGCGATTTCCATGGTTGTCAAAGTCCAAGGTGCACTTACGTGTCCGTCATCAACAATCACAGTTTGGGTCGATTCTGGCCCGTTTCTTGGACTATTACTCTATTTTGGGGTCTCGGAGTCATTTCCACGATTGACGATCCCCGGGGTGCGTTTACGTGTCGGTCATAAACACTCACATATTCGTCCGATTCTAATACGTTCCATGCACTATTACTCAGCGTTTTGGGGACCCAGAGCGATTTCCACGATTGATGAACCCCGGGGTGCGTTTATCTGTCCGTCGTCAACACTCACAGTTTTGGCCAAATCTGACCTGTTTCGTGGACTATTACTCACCGTTTTGGGGGCCCCGAAGCGATTTTCATAGTTGTTGAACCCCAAGGTGTGCTTACGAGTTGGTCATCAACACTCCCAGTTTTGGCCGATTCTGGCCCGTTTCATGGACTATTACTCACCGTTTTGGGGTCCCAAAGCGATTTCCATCATTGTCGAACTCCAAGGTGCGCTTACGTGTCGTTCATCAACAATCACAGTTTGGGCCGATTCTGGCCCGTTTCTTGGACTATTACTCTATTTTGGGGTCTCGGAGTTGTTTCCACTATTGACGAACCCCGGGGTCCGTTTACGCGTCGGTCATCAACACTCACATATTCCGCCGATTCTAGTCCGTTTCGTGCACTATTACTCAACCTTTTGGGGACCCAGAGCGATTTCCACTATTGATGAACTCTAGGGTGCGTTTATGTGACCATCGTCAACACTTATAGTTTTGTTCAATTCTGACCTACTTCGTGGACTATTACTAACCGTTTTGGGGTCCCAAAGAGATTTCCATAGTTGTTGAACCCCAAGGTGTGCTTACGCGTTGGTCATCAACACTCGCAGTTTTGGCCGATTCTGGCCCGTTTCATGGACTATAACTCACCGTTTTCGGGTCCCAAAGCGATTTCCATGGTTGTCGAACTCCAAGGTGCGCTTACGTGTCGGTTATCAACAACCATAGTTTGGGCCGATTCTAGCCTGTTTCTTGGACTATTACTCTATTTTGGGGTCTCAGAGTCATTTCTATGATTGACTAACCCCGGGGTGCGTTTACGTGTCGGTCATCAACACTCACATATTCGGCCGATTCAAGTCCGTTCCGTGCACTATTACTCAGCGTTTTGGGGTCCCGTAGCGATTTCCATAGTTGTTGAACCCCAAGATGTGCTTACGTGTTGGTCAACAACACTCGCAGTTTTGGCCGATTCTGGCCCGTTTCATGGACTATTACTCACCGTTTTCGGGTCCCAAAGCGATTTCCATGGTTGTCAAACTCCAAGGTGCACTTACGTGTCAGTCATCAACAATCACAGTTTGGGTCGATTCTGGCCCGTTTCTTGGACTATTACTCTATTTTGGGGTCTCGGAGTCATTTCCATGATTGACGAACCCCGGGGTGCGTTTACGTGTCGGTCATCAACACTCACATATTCGGCCTATTGTAATACGTTACGTGCAATATTACACAGTGTTTTGGGGACCCAGAGCGATTTTCACGATTGATGAACCCCGGGGTGCGTTTATGTGTCCGTCGTCAACACTCACAGTTTTGGCCAAATGCGACCTGTTTCGTGGACTATTACTCACCGTTTTGGGGGCCCCAAAGCGATTTTCATAGTTGTTGAACCCCAAGGTGTGCTTACGAGTTGGTCATCAACACTCCCAGTTTTGGCCGATTCTGGCCCGTTTCATGGACTATTACTCACCGTTTTGGGGTCCCAAAGCGATTTCCATCATTGTCGAACTCCAAGGTGCGCTTACGTGTCGGTCATCAACAATCACAGTTTGGGCCGATTCTGGCCCGTTTCTTGGACTATTACTCTATTTTGGGGTCACGGAGTTGTTTCCACTATTGATGAACCCCGGGGTGCGTTTACGCGTCGGTCATCAACACTCACATATTCCGCCGATTCTAGTCCGTTTCGTGCACTATTACTCAGCATTTTGGGGACCCAGAGCGATTTCCACGATTGATGAACTCTAGGGTGCGTTTATGTGACCGTCGTCAACACTCATAGTTTTGTTCAATTCTGACCTGCTTCGTGGACTATTACTAACCGTTTTGGGGTCCCAAAAAGATTTCCATAGTTGTTGAACCCCAAGGTGTGCTTACGCGTTGGTCATAGACACTCACAGTTTTGGCCGATTCTGGCCCGTTTCATGGACTATAACTCACCGTTTTGGGGTCCCAAAGAGATTTCCATGGTTGTCGAACTCCAAGGTGCGCTTACGTGTCGGTTATCAACAACCATAGTTTGGGCCAATTCTAGCATGTTTCTTGGACTATTACTCTATTTTGGGGTCTTGGAGTCATTTCTATGATTGACTAACCCCGGGGTGCGTTTACGTGTCGGTCATCAACACTCACATATTCGGCCGATTCAAGTCCGTTCCGTGCACTATTACTCAGCGTTTTGGGGTCCCGTAGCGATTTCCATAGTTGTTGAACCCCAAGATGTGCTTACGTGTTGGTCAACAACACTCGCAGTTTTGGCCGATTCTGGCCCGTTTCATGGACTATTACTCACTGTTTTCGGGTCCCAAAGCGATTTCCATTGTTGTCAAACTCCAAGGTGCACTTACGTGTCAGTCATCAAAAATCACAGTTTGGGTCGATTCTGGCCCGTTTCTTGGACTATTACTCTATTTTGGGGTCTCGGAGTCATTTCCATGATTGACGAACCCCGGGGTGCGTTTACGTGTCGGTCATCAACACTCACATATTCGGCCTATTCTAATACATTACGTGCACTATTACACAGCTTTTTGGGGACCCAGAGCGATTTTCACGATTGATGAAACCCGGGGTGCGTTTATGTGTCCGTC
>NW_025228142.1:101813-102233 GCF_018294505.1 Triticum aestivum | reverse complement strand
CTTACGAGTTGGTCATCAACACTCCCAGTTTTGGCCGATTCTGGCCCGTTTCATGGACTATTACTCACCGTTTTGGGGTCCCAAAGCGATTTCCATCATTGTCGAACTCCAAGGTGCGCTTACATGTCGGTCATCAACAATCACAGTTTGGGCCGATTCTGGCCCGTTTCTTGGACTATTACTCTATTTTGGGGTCACGGAGTTGTTTCCACTATTGATGAACCCCGGGGTCCGTTTACGCGTCGGTCATCAACACTCACATATTCCGCCGATTCTAGTCCGTTTCGTGCACTATTACTCAGCATTTTGGGGACCCAGAGCGATTTCCACGATTGATGAACTCTAGGGTGCGTTTATGTGACCGTCGTCAACACTCATAGTTTTGTTCAATTCTGACCTGCTTCGTGGACTATTACTAAC
>NW_025228142.1:97413-98973 GCF_018294505.1 Triticum aestivum | reverse complement strand
TGGTTGTCGAACTCCAAGGTGCGCTTACGTGTCGGTTATCAACAACCATAGTTTGGGCCGATTCTGGCCTGTTTCTTGGACTATTACTCTATTTTGGGGTCTCGGAGTCATTTCTATGATTGACTAACCCCGGGGTGCGTTTACGTGTCGGTCATGAACACTCACATATTCGGCCGATTCAAGTCCGTTCCGTGCACTATTACTCAGCGTTTTGGGGTCCCGTAGCGATTGCCATAGTTGTTGAACCCCAAGATGTGCTTACGTGTTGGTCAAGAACACTCGCAGTTTTGGCCGATTCTGGCCCGTTTCATGGACTATTACTCACCGTTTTTGGGTCCCAAAGCGATTTCCATGGTTGTCAAAGTCCAAGGTGCACTTACGTGTCCGTCATCAACAATCACAGTTTGGGTCGATTCTGGCCCGTTTCTTGGACTATTACTCTATTTTGGGGTCTCGGAGTCATTTCCACGATTGACGATCCCCGGGGTGCGTTTACATGTCGGTCATCAACACTCACATATTCATCCGATTCTAATACGTTCCGTGCACTATTACTCAGCGTTTGGGGACCCAGAGCGATTTCCACGATTGATGAACCCCGGGGTGCGTTTATGTGTCCGTCGTCAACACTCACAGTTTTGGCCAAATCTGACCTGTTTCGTGGACTATTACTCACTGTTTTGGGGGCCCCGAAGCGATTTTCATAGTTGTTGAACCCCAAGGTGTGCTTACGAGTTGGTCATCAACACTCCCAGTTTTGGCCGATTCTGGCCCGTTTCATGGACTATTACTCACCGTTTTGGGGTCCCAAAGCGATTTCCATCATTGTCGAACTCCAAGGTGCGCTTACGTGTCGTTCATCAACAATCACAGTTTGGGCCGATTCTGGCCCGTTTCATGGACTATTACTCTATTTTGGGGTCTCGGAGTTGTTTCCACTATTGACGAACCCCGGGGTCCGTTTACGCGTCGGCCATCAACACTCACATATTCCGCCGATTCTAGTCCGTTTCGTGCACTATTACTCAACCTTTTGGGGACCCAGAGCGATTTCCACGATTGATGAACTCTAGGGTGCGTTTATGTGACCATCGTCAACACTTATAGTTTTGTTCAATTCTGACCTACTTCGTGGACTATTACTAACCGTTTTGGGGTCCCAAAGAGATTGCCATAGTTGTTGAACCCCAAGGTATGGTTACGCGTTGGTCATCAACACTCGCAGTTTTGGCCGATTCTAGCCCGTTTCATGGACTATAACTCACCGTTTTGGGGTCCCAAAGCGATTTCCATGGTTGTCGTACTCCAAGGTGCGCTTACGTGTCGGTTATCAACAACCATAGTTTGGGCCGATTATGGCCTGTTTCTTGGACTATTACTCTATTTTGGGGTCTCGGAGTCATTTCTATGATTGACTAACCCCGGGGTGCGTTTACGTGTCGGTCATGAACACTCACATATTCGGCTGATTCAAGTCCGTTCCGTGCACTATTACTCAGCGTTTTTGGGTCCCGTAGCGATTGCCATAGTTGTTGAACCCCAAGATGTGCTTACGTGTTG
>NW_025228142.1:96597-97403 GCF_018294505.1 Triticum aestivum | reverse complement strand
GTGCGCTTACGTGTCGGTTATCAACAACCATAGTTTGGGACGATTCTGGCCTGTTTCTTGGACTATTACTCTATTTTGGGGTCTCAGAGTCATTTCTATGATTGACTAACCCCGGGGTGCGTTTACGTGTCGGTCATCAACACTCACATATTCGGCCGATTCAAGTCCGTTCCGTGCACTATTACTCAACGTTTTGGGGTCCCGTAGCGATTTCCATAGTTGTTGAACCCCAAGATGTGCTTAGGTGTTGGTCAACAACACTCACAGTTTTGGCCAATTCTGACCTGTTTCGCGGACTATTACTCACCGTTTTGGGGTCCCGTAACGATTTCCATAGTTGTTGAACCCCAAGATGTGCTTACGTGTTGGTCAACAACACTTGCAGTTTTGGCCGATTCTGGCCCGTTTCTTGGAATATTACTCTATTTTGGGGTCTCGGAGTCATTTCCACGATTGACGAACCCCGGGGTGCGTTTACGTGTCGGTCATCAACACTCACATATTCGGCCGATTCTAATACGTTCCATGCACTATTACTCAACGTTTTGGGGACCGAGAGCGATTTCCACGATTGATGAACCCCGGAGTGCGTTTATGTGTCCGTCGTCAACACTCACAGTTTTGGCCAAATCCGACCTGATTCGTGGACTATTACTCATCGTTTTGGGGGCCCCGAAGCGATTTTCATAGTTGTTTGAACCCCAAGGTGTGCTTACAAGTTGGTCATCAATACTCCCAGTTTTGGCCGATTCTGGACCGTTTCATGTACTATTACTCACCGTTTTGGGGTCCCAAAGCGATTTCCA
>NW_025228142.1:91364-92142 GCF_018294505.1 Triticum aestivum | reverse complement strand
CAAGATGTGCTTACGTGTTGGTCAACAACACTTGCAGTTTTGGCCGATTCTGGCCCGTTTCTTGGAATATTACTCTATTTTGGGGTCTCGGAGTCATTTCCACGATTGACGAACCCCGGGGTGCTTTACGTGTCGGTCATCAACACTCACATATTCGGCCGATTCTAATACGTTCCATGCACTATTACTCAACGTTTTGGGGACCCAG
This sequence comes from Triticum aestivum, assembly GCF_018294505.1. Classification (NCBI taxonomy): domain Eukaryota; kingdom Viridiplantae; phylum Streptophyta; class Magnoliopsida; order Poales; family Poaceae; genus Triticum; species Triticum aestivum. The sequence goes on along the minus strand of NW_025228142.1, from coordinate 91,934 downwards.
AGTGATTTCCACGATTGATGAACCCCGGGGTGCGTTTATGTGTCCGTCGTCAACACTCACAGTTTTGGCCAAATTCGACCTGTTTCGTGGACTATTACTCATCGTTTTGGGGGCCCCGAAGCGATTTTCATAGTTGTTTGAACCCCAAGGTGTGCTTACGAGTTGGTCATCAACACTCCCAGTTTTGGCCGATTCTGGCCCGTTTCATGTACTATTACTCACCGTTTTGGGGTCCCAAAGCGATTTCCATGATTGTCGAACTCCAAGGTGCGCTTACGTATCGGTCATCAACACTCACATATTCGGCCGATTCAAGTCCGTTCCGTGCACTATTACTCAGCGTTTTGGGGACCCAGATCGATTTCCACGATTGATGAACCCCGGGGTGCGTTTATGTGTCCGTCATCAACACTCACAGTTTTGGCCAATTCTGACCTGTTTCGCGGACTATTACTCACCGTTTTGGGGTCCCATAACGATTTCCATAGTTGTTGAACCCCAAGATGTGCTTATGTGTTGGTCAACAACACTTGCAGTTTTGGCCGATTCTGGCCCGTTTCTTGGAATATT
>NW_025228142.1:89307-91354 GCF_018294505.1 Triticum aestivum | reverse complement strand
TTGTCGAACTCCAAGGTGCGCTTACGTATCGGTCATCAACACTCACATATTCGGCCGATTCAAGTCCGTTCCGTGCACTATTACTCAGCGTTTTGGGGACCTAGATCGATTTCCACGATTGATGAACCCCGGGGTGCGTTTATGTGTCCGTCATCAACACTCACAGTTTTGGCCAATTCTGACCTGTTTCGCGGACTATTACTCACCGTTTTGGGGTCCCGTAACGATTTCCATAGTTGTTGAACCCCAAGATGAGCTTACGTGTTGGTCAACAACACTCACAGTTTTGGCCGATTCTAGCCCGTTTCGCGGACTATTACTCACCGTTTTTGGGTCCCAAAGCGATTTCCATGGTTGTCAAACTCCAAGGTGCACTTACGTGTCGGTCATCAACAATCACAGTTTGGGCCAATTCTGGCCCGTTTCTTGGAATATTACTCTATTTTGGGGTCTCGGAGTCATTTCCACGATTGACGAACCCCGGGGTGCGTTTACGTGTCGGTCATCAACACTCACATATTCGGACCATTCTAATACGTTCCATGCACTATTACTCAACGTTTTGGGGACCCAGAGCGATTTCCACGATTGATGAACCCCGGGGTGCGTTTATGTGTCCGTCGTCAACACTCACAGTTTTGGCCAAATCCGACCTGTTTCGTGGACTATTACTCACCGTTTTGGGGGCCCCGAAGCGATTTTCATAGTTGTTTGAACCCCAAGGTGTGCTTACGAGTTGGTCATCAACACTCCCAGTTTTGGCCGATTCTGGCCCGTTTCATGTACTATTACTCACCGTTTTGGGGTCCCAAAGCGATTTCCATGATTGTCGAACTCCAAGGTGCGCTTACGTGTCGGTCATCAACACTCACATATTCAGCCGATTCAAGTCCGTTCCATGCACTATTACTCAGCGTTTTGGGGACCCAGAGCTATTTCCACGATTGATGAACCCCGGGGTGCGTTTATGTGTCCGTCATCAACACTCACAGTTTTGGCCAATTCTAACCTGTTTCGCGGACTATTACTCACCGTTTTGGGGTCCCGTAACGATTTCCATAGTTGTTGAACCCCAAGATGTGCTTACGTGTTGGTCAACAACACTCGCAGTTTTGGCCGATTCTGGCCCGTTTCATGGACTATTACTCACTGTTTTCGGGTCCCAAAGCGATTTCCATGGTTGTCAAACTCCAAGGTGCACTTACGTGTCAGTCATCAACAATCACAGTTTGGGTCGATTCTGGCCCGTTTCTTGGACTATTACTCTATTTTGGGGTCTCGGAGTCATTTCCACGATTGACGAACCCCGGGGTGCGTTTACGTGTCGGTCATCAACACTCACATATTCGGCCTATTCTAATACGTTCCGTGCACTATTACTCAGCGTTTTGGGGACCCAGAGCGATTTTCACGATTGATGAACCCCGTGGTGCGTTTATGTGTCCGTCGTCAACACTCACAGTTTTGGCCAAATCCGACCTGTTTCGTGGACTATTACTCACCGTTTTGGGGGCCCCGAAGCGATTTTCATAGTTGTTGAACCCCAAGGTGTGCTTACGAGTTGGTCATCAACACTCCTAGTTTTGGCTGATTCTGGCCCGTTTCATGGACTATTACTCACCGTTTTGGGGTCCCAAAGCGATTTCCATCATTGTCGAACTCCAAGGTGCGCTTACGTGTCGGTCATCAACAATCACAGTTTGGGCCGATTCTGGCGCATTTCTTGGACTATTACTCTATTTTGGGGTCACGGAGTTGTTTCCACTATTGACGAACCCCGGGGTGCGTTTACGCGTCGGTCATCAACACTCACATATTCCGCCTATTCTAGTCCGTTTCGTGCACTATTACTCAGCGTTTTGGGGACCCAGAGCGATTTCCACGATTGATGAACTCTAGGGTGCGTTTATGTGACCGTCGTCAACACTCATAGTTTTGTTCAATTCTGACCTGCTTCGTGGACTATTACTAACCGTTTTGGGGTCCCAAAGAGATTTCCATAGTTGTTGAACCCCAAGGTGTGCTTACGCGTTGGTCATCAACACTC
>NW_025228142.1:86609-87083 GCF_018294505.1 Triticum aestivum | reverse complement strand
CAAGATGTGCTTACGTGTCAGTCATCAACAATCACAGTTTGGGTCGATTCTGGCCCGTTTCTTGGACTATTACTCTATTTTGGGGTCTCGGAGTCATTTCCACGATTGACGAACCCCGGGGTGCGTTTACGTGTCGGTCATCAACACACACATATTCGGCCTATTCTAATACGTTCCGTGCACTATTACTCAGCGTTTTGGGGACCCAGAGCGATTTTCACGATTGATGAACCGCGGGGTGCGTTTATGTGTCCGTCATCAACACTCACAGTTTTGGCCAAATCCGACCTGTTTCGTGGACTATTACTCACCGTTTTGGGGGCCCCGAAGCGATTTTCATAGTTGTTGAACCCCAAGGTGTGCTTACGAGTTGGTCATCAACACTCCCAGTTTTGGCCGATTCTGGCCCGTTTCATGGACTATAACTCACCGTTTTGGGGTCCCAAAGCGATTTCCATGGTTGTCGAACTCCAA
>NW_025228142.1:84856-85872 GCF_018294505.1 Triticum aestivum | reverse complement strand
CAAGATGTGCTTACGTGTCAGTCATCAACAATCACAGTTTGGGTCGATTCTGGCCCGTTTCTTGGACTATTACTCTATTTTGGGGTCTCGGAGTCATTTCCACGATTGACGAACCCCGGGGTGCGTTTACGTGTCGGTCATCAACACACACATATTCGGCCTATTCTAATACGTTCCGTGCACTATTACTCAGCGTTTTGGGGACCCAGAGCGATTTTCACGATTGATGAACCGCGGGGTGCGTTTATGTGTCCGTCGTCAACACTCACAGTTTTGGCCAAATCCGACCTGTTTCGTGGACTATTACTCACCGTTTTGGGGGCCCCGAAGCGATTTTCATAGTTGTTGAACCCCAAGGTGTGCTTACGAGTTGGTCATCAACACTCCCAGTTTTGGCCGATTCTGGCCCGTTTCATGGACTATAACTCACCGTTTTGGGGTCCCAAAGCGATTTCCATCATTGTCGAACTCCAAGGTGCGCTTACGTGTCGGTCATCAACAATCACAGTTTGGGCCGATTCTGGCCCATTTCTTGGACTATTACTCTATTTTGGGGTCTCGGAGTTGTTTCCACTATTGACGAACCCCGGGGTCCGTTTACACGTCGGTCATCAACACTCACATATTCCGCCGATTCTAGTCCGTTTCGTGCACTATTACTCAGCGTTTTGGGGACCCAGAGCGATTTCCACGATTGATGAACTCTAGGGTGCGTTTATGTGACCGTCGTCAACACTCACAGTTTTGTTCAAATCTGGCCCGTTTCATGGACTATAACTCACCGTTTTGGGGTCCCAAAGCGATTTCGATGGTTGTCGAACTCCAAGGTGCGCTTACGTGTCGGTTATCAACAACCATAGTTTGGGCCGATTCTGGCCCATTTCTTGGACTATTACTCTATTTTGGGGTCTCGGAGTCATTTCTATGAGTGACTAACCCCGGGGTGCGTTTACGTGTCGGTCATCAACACTCACATATTCGGCCGATTCAAGTCTGTTTCGTGCACTATTACTCAG
>NW_025228142.1:81874-82971 GCF_018294505.1 Triticum aestivum | reverse complement strand
GTTGGTCATCAACACTCCCAGTTTTGGCCGATTCTGGCCCGTTTCATGGACTATTACTCACCGTTTTGGGGTCCCAAAGCGATTTCCATCATTGTCGAACTCCAAGGTGCGCTTACGTGTCGGTCATCAACAATCACAGTTTGGGCCGATTCTGGCCCATTTCTTGGACTCTTACTCTATTTTGGGGTCACGGAGTTGTTTCCACTATTGACGAACCCCGGGGTGCGTTTACGCGTCGGTCATCAACACTCACATATTCCGCCTATTCTAGTCCGTTTCGTGCACTATTACTCAGCGTTTTGGGGACCCAGAGCGATTTCCACGATTGATGAACTCTAGGGTGCGTTTATGTGACCGTCGTCAACACTCATAGTTTTGTTCAAGTCTGACCTGCTTCGTGGACTATTACTAACCGTTTTGGGGTCCCAAAGAGATTTCCATAGTTGTTGAACCCCAAGGTGTGCTTACGCGTTGGTCATCAACACTCCCAGTTTTGGCCGATTCTGGCCCGTTTCATGGACTATAACTCACCGTTTTGGGGTCCCAAAGCGATTTCCATGGTTGTCGAACTCCAAGGTGCGCTTACGTGTCGGTTATCAACAACCATAGTTTGGGACGATTCTGGCCTGTTTCTTGGACTATTACTCTATTTTGGGGTCTCAGAGTCATTTCTATGATTGACTAACCCCGGGGTGCGTTTACGTGTCGGTCATCAACACTCACATATTCGGCCGATTCAAGTCCATTCCGTGCACTATTACTCAACATTTTGGGGTCCCGTAGCGATTTCCATAGTTGTTGAACCCCAAGATGTGCTTACGTGTTGGTCAACAACACTCGCAGTTTTGGCCGATTCTAGCCTGTTTCATGGACTATTACTCACCGTTTTGGGGGCCCCGAAGCGATTTTCATAGTTGTTTGAACCCCAAGGTGTGCTTACGAGTTGGTCATCAACACTCCCAGTTTTGGCCGATTCTGCCCCGTTTCATGTACTATTACTCACCGTTTTGGGGTCCCAAAGCAATTTCCATGATTGTCGAACTCCAAGGTGCGCTTACGTGTCGGTCATCAACACTCACATATTCGGCCGATTCAAG
>NW_025228142.1:78892-79637 GCF_018294505.1 Triticum aestivum | reverse complement strand
ACTATTACTCACCGTTTTGGGGGCCCCGAAGCGATTTTCATAGTTGTTTGAACCCCAAGGTGTGCTTACGAGTTGGTCATCAACACTCCTAGTTTTGGCCGATTCTGGCCCGTTTCATGTACTATTACTCACCGTTTTGGGGTCCCAAAGCAATTTCCATGATTGTCGAACTCCAAGGTGCGCTTACGTGTCGGTCATCAACACTCACATATTCGGACGATTCTAATACGTTCCATGCACTATTACTCAACGTTTTGGGGACCCAGAGCGATTTCCACGATTGATGAACCCCGGGGTGTGTTTATGTGTCCGTCGTCAACACTCACAGTTTTGGCCAAATCCGACCTGTTTCGCGGACTATTACTCACCGTTTTGGGGTCCCGTAACGATTTCCATAGTTGTTGAACCCCAAGATGTGCTTACGTGTTGGTCAACAACACTTGCAGTTTTGGCCGATTCTGGCCCGTTTCTTGGAATATTACTCTATTTTGGGGTCTCGGAGTCATTTCCACGATTGACGAACCCCGGGGTGCGTTTACGTGTCGGTCATCAACACTCACATATTCGGACGATTCTAATACGTTCCATGCACTATTACTCAACGTTTTGGGGACCCAGAGCGATTTCCACGATTGATGAACCCCGGGGTGCGTTTATGTGTCCGTCGTCAACACTCACAGTTTTGGCCAAATCCGACCTGTTTCGTGGACTATTACTCATCGTTTTGGGGGCCCCGAAGCGATTT
>NW_025228142.1:77459-77933 GCF_018294505.1 Triticum aestivum | reverse complement strand
CAAGATGTGCTTACGTGTCAGTCATCAACAATCACAGTTTGGGTCGATTCTGGCCCGTTTCTTGGACTATTACTCTATTTTGGGGTCTCGGAGTCATTTCCACGATTGACGAACCCCGGGGTGCGTTTACGTGTCGGTCATCAACACACACATATTCGGCCTATTCTAATACGTTCCGTGCACTATTACTCAGCGTTTTGGGGACCCAGAGCGATTTTCACGATTGATGAACCGCGGGGTGCGTTTATGTGTCCGTCATCAACACTCACAGTTTTGGCCAAATCCGACCTGTTTCGTGGACTATTACTCACCGTTTTGGGGGCCCCGAAGCGATTTTCATAGTTGTTGAACCCCAAGGTGTGCTTACGAGTTGGTCATCAACACTCCCAGTTTTGGCCGATTCTGGCCCGTTTCATGGACTATAACTCACCGTTTTGGGGTCCCAAAGCGATTTCCATGGTTGTCGAACTCCAA
>NW_025228142.1:76081-77327 GCF_018294505.1 Triticum aestivum | reverse complement strand
GTGCGCTTACGTGTCGGTTATCAACAACCATAGTTTGGGACGATTCTGGCCTGTTTCTTGGACTATTACTCTATTTTGGGGTCTCAGAGTCATTTCTATGATTGACTAACCCCGGGGTGCGTTTACGTGTCGGTCATCAACACTCACATATTCGGCCGATTCAAGTCCGTTCCGTGCACTATTACTCAACGTTTTGGGGTCCCGTAGCGATTTCCATAGTTGTTGAACCCCAAGATGTGCTTAGGTGTTGGTCAACAACACTCACAGTTTTGGCCAATTCTGACCTGTTTCGCGGACTATTACTCACCGTTTTGGGGTCCCGTAACGATTTCCATAGTTGTTGAACCCCAAGATGTGCTTACGTGTTGGTCAACAACACTTGCAGTTTTGGCCGATTCTGGCCCGTTTCTTGGAATATTACTCTATTTTGGGGTCTCGGAGTCATTTCCACGATTGACGAACCCCGGGGTGCGTTTACGTGTCGGTCATCAACACTCACATATTCGGACGATTCTAATACGTTCCATGCACTATTACTCAACGTTTTGGGGACCCAGAGCGATTTCCACGATTGATGAACCCCGGGGTGCGTTTATGTGTCCGTCGTCAACACTCACAGTTTTGGCCAAATCCGACCTGTTTCGTGGACTATTACTCATCGTTTTGGGGGCCCCGAAGCGATTTTCATAGTTGTTTGAACCCCAAGGTGTGCTTACAAGTTGGTCATCAACACTCCCAGTTTTGGCCGATTCTGGCCCGTTTCATGTACTATTACTCACCGTTTTGGGGTCCCAAAGCGATTTCCATGATTGTCGAACTCCAAGGTGCGCTTACGTGTCGGTCATCAACACTCACATATTCGGCCGATTCAAGTCCGTTCCGTGCACTATTACTCAGCGTTTTGGGGACCCAGAGCGATTTCCACGATTGATGAACCCCGGGGTGCGTTTATGTGTCCGTCATCAACACTCACAGTTTTGGCCAATTCCGACCTGTTTCGCGGACTATTACTCACCGTTTTGGGGTCCCGTAACGATTTCCATAGTTGTTGAACCCCAAGATGTGCTTACGTGTCAGTCATCAACAATCACAGTTTGGGTCGATTCTGGCCCGTTTCTTGGACTATTACTCTATTTTGGGGTCTCGGAGTCATTTCCACGATTGACGAACCCCGGGGTGCGTTTACGTGTCGGTCATCAACACACACATATTCGGCCTATTCTAATACGTTCCGTGCACTATTACT
>NW_025228142.1:67288-72026 GCF_018294505.1 Triticum aestivum | reverse complement strand
GTTGGTCATCAACACTCCCAGTTTTGGCCGATTCTGGCCCGTTTCATGGACTATTACTCACCGTTTTGGGGTCCCAAAGCGATTTCCATCATTGTCGAACTCCAAGGTGCGCTTACGTGTCGGTCATCAACAATCACAGTTTGGGCCGATTCTGGCCCATTTCTTGGACTCTTACTCTATTTTGGGGTCACGGAGTTGTTTCCACTATTGACGAACCCCGGGGTGCGTTTACGCGTCGGTCATCAACACTCACATATTCCGCCTATTCTAGTCCGTTTCGTGCACTATTACTCAGCGTTTTGGGGACCCAGAGCGATTTCCACGATTGATGAACTCTAGGGTGCGTTTATGTGACCGTCGTCAACACTCATAGTTTTGTTCAAGTCTGACCTGCTTCGTGGACTATTACTAACCGTTTTGGGGTCCCAAAGAGATTTCCATAGTTGTTGAACCCCAAGGTGTGCTTACGCGTTGGTCATCAACACTCCCAGTTTTGGCCGATTCTGGCCCGTTTCATGGACTATAACTCACCGTTTTGGGGTCCCAAAGCGATTTCCATGGTTGTCGAACTCCAAGGTGCGCTTACGTGTCGGTTATCAACAACCATAGTTTGGGACGATTCTGGCCTGTTTCTTGGACTATTACTCTATTTTGGGGTCTCAGAGTCATTTCTATGATTGACTAACCCCGGGGTGCGTTTACGTGTCGATCATCAACACTCACATATTCGGCCGATTCAAGTCCGTTCCGTGCACTATTACTCAACGTTTTGGGGTCCCGTAGCGATTTCCATAGTTGTTGAACCCCAAGATGTGCTTACGTGTTGGTCAACAACACTCGCAGTTTTGGCCGATTCTAGCCCGTTTCATGGACTATTACTCACCATTTTGGGGGCCCCGAAGCGATTTTCATAGTTGTTTGAACCCCAAGGTGTGCTTACGAGTTGGTCATCAACACTCCCAGTTTTGGCCGATTCTGGCCCGTTTCATGTACTATTACTCACCGTTTTGGGGTCCCAAAGCAATTTCCATGATTGTCGAACTCCAAGGTGCGCTTACGTGTCGGTCATCAACACTCAGATATTCGGCCGATTCAAGTCCGTTCCATGCACTATTACTCAGTGTTTTGGGGACCCAGAGCTATTTCCACGATTGATGACCCCCGGGGTGCGTTTATGTGTCCGTCATCAACAATCACAGTTTTGGCCAATTCTGACTTGTTTTGCGGACTATTACTCACCGTTTTGGGGTCCCGTAACGATTTCCATAGTTGTTGAACCCCAAGATGTGCTTACGTGTTGGTCAACAACACTCGCAGTTTTGGCCGATTCTGGCCCGTTTCATGGACTATTACTCACCGTTTTCGGGTCCCAAAGCGATTTCCATGGTTGTCAAACTCCAAGGTGCACTTACGTGTCAGTCATCAACAATCACAGTTTGGGTCGATTCTGGCCCGTTTCTTGGACTATTACTCTATTTTGGGGTCTCGGTGTCATTTCCACGATAGACGAACCCCGGGGTGCGTTTACGTGTCGGTCATCAACACTCACATATTCGGCCTATTCTAATACGGTCCATGCACTATTACTCAGCGTTTTGGGGACCCAGAGCGATTTTCACGATTGATGAACCCCGGGGTGCGTTTATGTGTCCGTCGTCAACACTCACAGTTTTGGCCAAATCCGACCTGTTTCGTGGACTATTACTCACCGTTTTGGGGGCCCGAAGCGATTTTCATAGTTGTTGAACCCCAAGGTGTGCTTACGAGTTGGTCATCAACACTCCCAGTTTTGGCCGATTGTGGCCCGTTTCATGGACTATTACTCACAGTTTTGGGGTCCCAAAGCGATTTCCATCATTGTCGAACTCCAAGGTGCGCTTACGTGTCGGTCATCAACAATCACAGTTTGAGCCGATTCTGGCCCATTTCTTGGACTATTACTCTATTTTGGGGTCACGGAGTTGTTTCCACTACTGACGAACCCCGGGGTGCGTTTACGCGTCGGTCATCAACACTCACATATTCCGCCTATTCTAGTCCGTTTCGTGCACTATTACTCAGCGTTTTGGGGACCCAGAGCGATTTCCACGATTGATGAACTCTAGGGTGCGTTTATGTGACCGTCGTCAACACTCATAGTTTTGTTCAATTCTGACCTGCTTCGTGGACTATTACTAACCGTTTTGGGGTCCCAAAGAGATTTCCATAGTTGTTGAACCCCAAGGTGTGCTTACGCGTTGGTCATCAACACTCGCAGTTTTGGCCGATTCTGGCCCGTTTCATGGACTATAACTCACCGTTTTGGGGTCCCAAAGCGATTTCCATGGTTGTCGAACTCCAAGGTGCGCTTACGTGTCGGTTATCAACAACCATAGTTTGGGCCGATTCTGGCCTGTTTCTTGGACTATTACTCTATTTTGGGGTCTCAGAGTCATTTCTATGATTGACTAACCCCGGGGTGCGTTTACGTGTCGGTCATCAACACTCACATATTCGGCCGATTCAAGTCCGTTCCGTGCACTATTACTCAGCGTTTTGGGGTCCCGTAGCGATTTCCATAGTTGTTGAACCCCAAGATGTGCTTACGTGTTGGTCAACAACACTCGCAGTTTTGGCCGATTCTAGCCCGTTTCATAGACTATTAGTCACCGTTTTCGGGTCCAAAAGCGATTTCCATGGTTGTCGAACGCCAAGGTGCGCTTACGTGTCGGTCATCAACAATCACAGTTTGGGCCGATTCTGGCCTGTTTCTTGGACTATTACTCTTTTTTGGGGTCCCGGAGTCATTTCCACGATTGACGAACCCCGCGGTGCGTTTACGTGTCGGTCATCAACACTCACATATTCGGCCGATTCTAATACGTTCCGTGCACTATTACTCAGTGTTTTGGGGACCCAGAGCGATTTCCACGATTGATGAACCCCGGGGTGCGTTTATGTGTCCGTCATCAACACTCATAGTTTTGGCCAATTCTGACCTGTTTCGCGGACAATTACTCACCGTTTTGGGGTCCCGTAATGATTTCCATAGTTGTTGAACCCCAAGATGTGCTTACGTGTTGGTCAACAACACTCGCAGTTTTGGCCGATTCTGGCCCGTTTCATGGACTATAACTCACCGTTTTGGGGTCCCAAAGCGATTTCCATGGTTGTCGAACTCCAAGGTGCGCTTACGTGTCGGTTATCAACAACCATAGTTTGGGCCGATTCTGGCCTGTTTCTTGGACTATTACTCTATTTTGGGGTCTCAGAGTCATTTCTATGATTGACTAACCCCGGGGTGCGTTTACGTGTCGGTCATCAACACTCACATATTCGGCCGATTCAAGTCCGTTCCGTGCACTATTACTCAGCGTTTTGGGGTCCCGTAGCGATTTCCATAGTTGTTGAACCCCAAGATGTGCTTACGTGTTGGTCAACAACACTCGCAGTTTTGGCCGATTCTAGCCCGTTTCATGGACTATTACTCACCGTTTTCGGGTCCCAAAGCGATTTCCATGGTTGTCAAACTCCAAGGTGCACTTACGTGTCAGTCATCAACAATCACAGTTTGGGTCGATTCTGGCCCGTTTCTTGGACTATTACTCTATTTTGGGGTCTCGGAGTCATTTCCACGATTGACGAACCCCGGGGTGCGTTTACGTGTCAGTCATCAACACTCACATATTCGGCCTATTCTAATACGTTCCGTGCACTATTACTCAGCGTTTTGGGGACCCAGAGCGATTTTCACGACTGATGAACCCCGGGGTACGTTTATGTGTCCGTCGTCAACACTCACAGTTTTGGCCAAATCCGACCTGTTTCGTGGACTATTACTCACCCTTTTGGGGGCCCCGAAGCGATTTTCATAGTTGTTGAACCCCAAGGTGTGCTTACGAGTTGGTCATCAACACTCCCAGTTTTGGCCGATTCTGGCCCGTTTCATGGACTATTACTCACAGTTTTGGGGTCCCAAAGCGATTTCCATCATTGTCGAACTCCAAGGTGCGCTTACGTGTCGGTCATCAACAATCACAGTTTGAGCCGATTCTGGCCCATTTCTTGGACTATTACTCTATTTTGGGGTCACGGAGTTGTTTCCACTATTGACGAACCCCGGGGTGCGTTTACGCGTCGGTCATCAACACTCACATATTCCGCCTATTCTAGTCCGTTTCGTGCACTATTACTCAGCGTTATGGGGACCCAGAGCGATTTCCACGATTGATGAACTCTAGGTTGCATTTATGTGACCGTCGTCAACACTCATAGTTTTGTTCAATTCTGACCTGCTTCGTGGACTATTACTAACCGTTTTGGGGTCCCAAAGAGATTTCCATAGTTGTTGAACCCCAAGATGTGCTTACGTGTTGGTCAACAACACTCGCAGTTTTGGCCGATTCTGGCCCGTTTCATGGACTATAACTCACCGTTTTGGGGTCCCAAAGCGATTTCCATGGTTGTCGAACTCCAAGGTGCGCTTACGTGTCGGTTATCAACAACCATAGTTTGGGCCGATTCTGGCCTGTTTCTTGGACTATTACTCTATTTTGGGGTCTCAGAGTCATTTCTATGATTGACTAACCCCGGGGTGCGTTTACGTGTCGGTCATCAACACTCACATATTCGGCCGATTCAAGTCCGTTCCGTGCACTATTACTCAGCGTTTTGGGGTCCCGTAGCGATTTCCATAGTTGTTGAACCCCAAGATGTGCTTACGTGTTGGTCAACAACACTCGCAGTTTTGGCCGATTCT
>NW_025228142.1:66311-67278 GCF_018294505.1 Triticum aestivum | reverse complement strand
GCACTATTACTCAGCGTTTTGGGGTCCCGTAGCGATTTCCATAGTTGTTGAACCCAAAGATGTGCTTACGTGTTGGTCAACAACACTCGCAGTTTTGGCCGATTCTAGCCCGTTTCATGGACTATTACTCACCGTTTTCGGGTCCAAAAGCGATTTCCATGGTTGTCGAACTCCAAGGTGCGCTTACGTGTCGGTCATCAACAATCACAGTTTGGGCCGATTCTGGCCTGTTTCTTGGACTATTACTCTTTTTTGGGGTCCCGGAGTCATTTCCACGATTGACGAACCCCGCGGTGCGTTTACGTGTCGGTCATCAACACTCACATATTCGGCCGATTCTAATACGTTCCGTGCACTATTACTCAGTGTTTTGGGGACCCAGAGCGATTTCCACGATTGATGAACCCCGGGGTGCGTTTACGTGTCCGTCATCAACACTCACAGTTTTGGCCAATTCTGACCTGTTTCGTGGACAATTACTCACCGTTTTGGGGTCCCGTAATGATTTCCATAGTTGTTGAACCCCAAGATGTGCTTACGTGTTGGTCAACAACACTCGCAGTTTTGGCCGATTCTGATCCGTTTCATGGACTATAACTCACCGTTTTGGGGTCCCAAAGCGATTTCCATGGTTGTCGAACTCCAAGGTGCGCTTACGTGTCGGTTATCAACAACCATAGTTTGGGCCGATTCTGGCCTGTTTCTTGGACTATTACTCTATTTTGGGGTCTCAGAGTCATTTCTATGATTGACTAACCCCGGGGTGCGTTTACGTGTCGGTCATCAACACTCACATATTCGGCCGATTCAAGTCCGTTCCGTGCACTATTACTCAGCGTTTTGGGGTCCCGTAGCGATTTCCATAGTTGTTGAACCCCAAGATGTGCTTACGTGTTGGTCAACAACACTCGCAGTTTTGGCCGATTCTAGCCCGTTTCATGGACTATTACTCACCGTTTTCGGGTCC
>NW_025228142.1:47215-61406 GCF_018294505.1 Triticum aestivum | reverse complement strand
CGTTCCGTGCACTATTACTCAGCGTTTTGGGGTCCCGTAGCGATTTCCATAGTTGTTGAACCCCAAGATGTGCTTACGTGTTGGTCAACAACACTCGCAGTTTTGGCCGATTCTAGCCCATTTCATGGACTATTACTCACCGTTTTCGGGTCCAAAAGCGATTTCCATGGTTGTCGAACTCCAAGGTGCGCTTACGTGTCGGTCATCAACAATCACAGTTTGGGCCGATTCTGGCCTGTTTCTTGGACTGTTACTCTTTTTTGGGGTCCCGGAGTCATTTCCACGATTGACGAACCCCGCGGTGCGTTTACGTGTCGGTCATCAACACTCACATATTCGGCCGATTCTAATACGTTCCGTGCACTATTACTCAGTGTTTTGGGGACCCAGAGCGATTTCCACGATTGATGAACCCCGGGGTGCGTTTATGTGTCCGTCATCAACACTCACAGTTTTGGCCAATTCTGACCTGTTTCGTGGACTATTACTAACCGTTTTGGGGTCCCAAAGAGATTTCCATAGTTGTTGAACCCCAAGGTGTGCTTACGCGTTGGTCATCAACACTCGCAGTTTTGGCCGATTCTGGCCCGTTTCATGGACTATAACTCACCGTTTTGGGGTCCCAAAGCGATTTCCATGGTTGTCGAACTCCAAGGTGCGCTTACGTGTCGGTTATCAACAACCATAGTTTGGGCCGATTCTGGCCTGTTTCTTGGACTATTACTCTATTTTGGGGTCTCAGAGTCATTTCTATGATTGACTAACCCCGGGGTGCGTTTACGTGTCGGTCATCAACACTCACATATTCGGCCGATTCAAGTCCGTTCCGTGCACTATTACTCAGCGTTTTGGGGTCCCGTAGCGATTTCCATAGTTGTTGAACCCCAAGATGTGCTTACGTGTTGGTCAACAACACTCGCAGTTTTGGCCGATTCTAGCCCGTTTCATGGACTATTACTCACCATTTTCGGGTCCCAAAGCGATTTCCATGGTGGTCAAACTCCAAGGTGCACTTACGTGTCAGTCATCAACAATCACAGTTTGGGTCGATTCTGGCCCGTTTCTTGGACTATTACTCTATTTTGGGGTCTCGGAGTCATTTCCACGATTGACGAACCCCGGGGTGCGTTTACGTGTCGGTCGTCAACACTCACATATTCGGCCTATTCTAATACGTTCCATGCACTATTACTCAGCGTTTTGGGGACCCAGAGCGATTTTCACGACTGATGAACCCCGGGGTACGTTTATGTGTCCGTCGTCAACACTCACAGTTTTGGCCAAATCCGACCTGTTTCGTGGACTATTACTCACCGTTTTGGGGGCCCCGAAGCGATTTTCATAGTTGTTGAACCCCAAGGTGTGCTTACGAGTTGGTCATCAACACTCCCAGTTTTGGCCGATTCTGGCCCGTTTCATGGACTATAACTCACCGTTTTGGGGTCCCAAAGCGATTTCCATGGTTGTCGAACTCCAGGGTGCGCTTACGTGTCGGTTATCAACAACCATAGTTTGGGCCGATTCTGGCCTGTTTCTTGGACTATTACTCTATTTTGGGGTCTCAGAGTCATTTCTATGATTGACTAACCCCGGGGTGCGTTTACGTGTCGGTCATCAACACTCACATATTCGGCCCATTCAAGTCCGTTCCGTGCACTATTACTCAGCGTTTTGGGGTCCCGTAGCGATTTCCATAGTTGTTGAACCCCAAGATGTGCTTACGTGTTGGTCAACAACACTCGCAGTTTTGGCCGATTCTAGCCCATTTCATGGACTATTACTCACCGTTTTCGGGTCCAAAAGCGATTTCCATGGTTGTCGAACTCCAAGGTGCGCTTACGTGTCGGTCATCAACAATCACAGTTTGGGCCGATTCTGGCCTGTTTCTTGGACTATTACTCTTTTTTGGGGTCCCGGAGTCATTTCCACGATTGACGAACCCCCGCGGTGCGTTTACGTGTCGGTCATCAACACTCACATATTCGGCCGATTCTAATACGTTCCGTGCACTATTACTCAGTGTTTTGGGGACCCAGAGCGATTTCCACGATTGATGAACCCCGGGGTGCGTTTATGTGTCCGTCATCAACACTCACAGTTTTGGCCAATTCTGACCTGTTTCGCGGACAATTACTCACCGTTTTGGGGTCCCGTAATGATTTCCATAGTTGTTGAACCCCAAGATGTGCTTACGTGTTGGTCAACAACACTCGAAGTTTTGGCCGATTCTGGCCCGTTTCATGGACTATAACTCACCGTTTTGGGGTCCCAAAGCGATTTCCATGGTTGTCGAACTCCAAGGTGCGCTTACGTGTCGGTTATCAACAACCATAGTTTGGGCCGATTCTGGCCTGTTTCTTGGACTATTACTCTATTTTGGGGTCTCAGAGTCATTTCTATGATTGACTAACCCCGGGGTGCGTTTACGTGTCGGTCATCAACACTCACATATTCGGCCGATTCAAGTCCGTTCCGTGCACTATTACTCAGCGTTTTGGGGTCCCGTAGCGATTTCCATAGTTGTTGAACCCCAAGATGTGCTTACGTGTTGGTCAACAACACTCGCAGTTTTGGCCGATTCTAGCCCGTTTCATGGACTATTACTCACCGTTTTCGGGTCCCAAAGCGATTTCCATGGTTGTCAAACTCCAAGGTGCACTTACGTGTCAGTCATCAACAATCACAGTTTGGGTCGATTCTGGCCCGTTTCTTGGACTATTACTCTATTTTGGGGTCTCGGAGTCATTTCCACGATTGACGAACCCCGGGGTGCGTTTACGTGTCGGTCATCAACACTCACATATACGGCCTATTCTAATACGTTCCGTGCACTATTACTCAGCGTTTTGGGGACCCAGAGCGATTTTCACGACTGATGAACCCCGGGGTACGTTTATGTGTCCGTCGTCAACACTCACAGTTTTGGCCAAATCCGACCTGTTTCGTGGACTATTACTCACCGTTTTGGGGGCCCCGAAGCGATTTTCATAGTTGTTGAACCCCAAGGTGTGCTTACGAGTTGGTCATCAACACTCCCAGTTTTGGCCGATTCTGGCCCGTTTCATGGACTATAACTCACCGTTTTGGGGTCCCAAAGCGATTTCCATGGTTGTCGAACTCCAAGGTGCGCTTACGTGTCGGTTATCAACAACCATAGTTTGGGCCGATTCTGGCCTGTTTCTTGGACTATTACTCTATTTTGGGGTCTCAGAGTCATTTCTATGATTGACTAACCCCGGGGTGCGTTTACGTGTCGGTCATCAACACTCACATATTCGGCCGATTCAAGTCCGTTCCGTGCACTATTACTCAGCATTTTGGGGTCCCTTAGCGATTTCCATAGTTGTTGAACCCCAAGATGTGCTTACGTGTTGGTCAACAACACTCGTAGTTTTGGCCGATTCTAGCCCGTTTCATGGACTATTACTCACCGTTTTCGGGTCCCAAAGCGATTTCCATGGTTGTCAAACTCCAAGGTGCACTTACGTGTCAGTCATCAACAATCACAGTTTGGGTCGATTCTGGCCCGTTTCTTGGACTATTACTCTATTTTGGGGTCTCGGAGTCATTTCCACGATTGACGAACCCCGGGGTGCGTTTACGTGTCGGTCATCAACACTCACATATTCGGCCTATTCTAATACGTTCCGTGCACTATTACTCAGCGTTTTGGGGACCCAGAGCGATTTTCACGACTGATGAACCCCGGGGTACGTTTATGTGTCCGTCGTCAACACTCACAGTTTTGGCCAAATCCGACCTGTTTCGTGGACTATTACTCACCGTTTTGGGGGCCCCGAAGCGATTTTCATAGTTGTTGAACCCCAAGGTGTGCTTACGAGTTGGTCATCAACACTCCCAGTTTTGGCCGATTCTGGCCCGTTTCATGGACTATAACTCACCGTTTTGGGGTCCCAAAGCGATTTCCATGGTTGTCGAACTCCATGGTGCGCTTACGTGTCGGTTATCAACAACCATAGTTTGGGCCGATTCTGGCCTGTTTCTTGGACTATTACTCTATTTTGGGGTCTCAGAGTCATTTCTATGATTGACTAACCCCGGGGTGCGTTTACGTGTCGGTCATCACCACTCACATATTCGGCCGATTCAAGTCCGTTCCGTGCACTATTACTCAGCGTTTTGGGGTCCCTTAGCGATTTCCATAGTTGTTGAACCCCAAGATGTGCTTACGTGTTGGTCAACAACACTCGCAGTTTTGGCCGATTCTAGCCCGTTTCATGGACTATTACTCACCGTTTTCGGGTCCCAAAGCGATTTCCATGGTTGTCAAACTCCAAGGTGCACTTACGTGTCAGTCATCAACAATCACAGTTTGGGTCGATTCTGGCCCGTTTCTTGGACTATTACTCTATTTTGGGGTCTCGGAGTCATTTCCACGATTGACGAACCCCGGGGTGCGTTTACGTGTCGGTCATCAACACTCACATATTCGGCCTATTCTAATACGTTCCGTGCACTATTACTCAGCGTTTTGGGGACCCAGAGCGATTTTCACGACTGATGAACCCCGGGGTACGTTTATGTGTCCGTCGTCAACACTCACAGTTTTGGCCAAATCCGACCTGTTTCGTGGACTATTACTCACCGTTTTGGGGGCCCCGACGCGATTTTCATAGTTGTTGAACCCCAAGGTGTGCTTACGAGTTGGTCATCAACACTCCCAGTTTTGGCCGATTCTGGCCCGTTTCATGGACTATAACTCACCGTTTTGGGGTCCCAAAGCGATTTCCATGGTTGTCGAACTCCAGGGTGCGCTTACGTGTCGGTTATCAACAACCATAGTTTGGGCCGATTCTGGCCTGTTTCTTGGACTATTACTCTATTTTGGGGTCTCAGAGTCATTTCTATGATTGACTAACCCCGGGGTGCGTTTACGTGTCGGTCATCAACACTCACATATTCGGCCCATTCAAGTCCGTTCCGTGCACTATTACTCAGCGTTTTGGGGTCCCGTAGCGATTTCCATAGTTGTTGAACCCCAAGATGTGCTTACGTGTTGGTCAACAACACTCGCAGTTTTGGCCGATTCTAGCCCATTTCATGGACTATTACTCACCGTTTTCGGGTCCAAAAGCGATTTCCATGGTTGTCGAACTCCAAGGTGCGCTTACGTGTCGGTCATCAACAATCACAGTTTGGGCCGATTCTGGCCTGTTTCTTGGACTATTACTCTTTTTTGGGGTCCCGGAGTCATTTCCACGATTGACGAACCCCCGCGGTGCGTTTACGTGTCGGTCATCAACACTCACATATTCGGCCGATTCTAATACGTTCCGTGCACTATTACTCAGTGTTTTGGGGACCCAGAGCGATTTCCACGATTGATGAACCCCGGGGTGCGTTTATGTGTCCGTCATCAACACTCACAGTTTTGGCCAATTCTGACCTGTTTCGCGGACAATTACTCACCGTTTTGGGGTCCCGTAATGATTTCCATAGTTGTTGAACCCCAAGATGTGCTTACGTGTTGGTCAACAACACTCGAAGTTTTGGCCGATTCTGGCCCGTTTCATGGACTATAACTCACCGTTTTGGGGTCCCAAAGCGATTTCCATGGTTGTCGAACTCCAAGGTGCGCTTACGTGTCGGTTATCAACAACCATAGTTTGGGCCGATTCTGGCCTGTTTCTTGGACTATTACTCTATTTTGGGGTCTCAGAGTCATTTCTATGATTGACTAACCCCGGGGTGCGTTTACGTGTCGGTCATCAACACTCACATATTCGGCCGATTCAAGTCCGTTCCGTGCACTATTACTCAGCGTTTTGGGGTCCCGTAGCGATTTCCATAGTTGTTGAACCCCAAGATGTGCTTACGTGTTGGTCAACAACACTCGCAGTTTTGGCCGATTCTAGCCCGTTTCATGGACTATTACTCACCGTTTTCGGGTCCAAAAGCGATTTCCATGGTTGTCGAACTCCAAGGTGCGCTTACGTGTCGGTCATCAACAATCACAGTTTGGGCCGATTCTGGCCTGTTTCTTGGACTATTACTCTTTTTTGGGGTCCCGGAGTCATTTCCACGATTGACGAACCCCGCGGTGCGTTTACGTGTCGGTCATCAACACTCACATATTCGGCCGATTCTAATACGTTCCGTGCACTATTACTCAGTGTTTTGGGGACCCAGAGCGATTTCCACGATTGATGAACCCCGGGGTGCGTTTATGTGTCCGTCATCAACACTCACAGTTTTGGCCAATTCTGCCCTGTTTCGTGGACAATTACTCACCGTTTTGGGGTCCCGTAATGATTTCCATAGTTGTTGAACCCCAAGATGTGCTTACGTGTTGGTCAACAACACTCGCAGTTTTGGCCGATTCTGATCCGTTTCATGGACTATAACTCACCGTTTTGGGGTCCCAAAGCGATTTCCATGGTTGTCGAACTCCAAGGTGCGCTTACGTGTCGGTTATCAACAACCATAGTCTGGGCCGATTCTGGCCTGTTTCTTGGACTATTACTCTATTTTGGGGTCTCAGAGTCATTTCTATGATTGACTAACCCCGGGGTGCGTTTACGTGTCGGTCATCAACACTCACATATTCGGCCGATTCAAGTCCGTTCCGTGCACTATTACTCAGCGTTTTGGGGTCCCGTAGCGATTTCCATAGTTGTTGAACCCCAAGATGTGCTTACGTGTTGGTCAACAACACTCGCAGTTTTGGCCGATTCTAGCCCGTTTCATGGACTATTACTCACCGTTTTCGGGTCCCAAAGCGATTTCCATGGTTGTCAAACTCCAAGGTGCACTTACGTGTCAGTCATCAACAATCACAGTTTGGGTCGATTCTGGCCCGTTTCTTGGACTATTACTCTATTTTGGGGTCTCGGAGTCATTTCCATGATTGACGAACCCCGGGGTGCGTTTACGTGTCGGTCATCAACACTCACATATTCGGCCTGTTCTAATACGTTCCGTGCACTATTACTCAGCGTTTTGGGGACCCAGAGCGATTTTCACGACTGATGAACCCCGGGGTACGTTTATGTGTCCGTCGTCAACACTCACAGTTTTGGCCAAATCCGACCTGTTTCGTGGACTATTACTCACCGTTTTGGGGGCCCCGAAGCGATTTTCATAGTTGTTGAACCCCAAGGTGTGCTTACGAGTTGGTCATCAACACTCCCAGTTTTGGCCGATTCTGGCCCGTTTCATGGACTATAACTCACCGTTTTGGGGTCCCAAAGCGATTTCCATGGTTGTCGAACTCCAGGGTGCGCTTACGTGTCGGTTATCAACAACCATAGTTTGGGCCGATTCTGGCCTGTTTCTAGGACTATTACTCTATTTTGGGGTCTCAGAGTCATTTCTATGATTGACTAACCCCGGGGTGCGTTTACGTGTCGGTCATCAACACTCACATATTCGGCCGGTTCAAGTACGTTCCGTGCACTATTACTCAGCGTTTTGGGGTCCCGTAGCGATTTCCATAGTTGTTGAACCCCAAGATGTGCTTACGTGTTGGTCAACAACACTCGCAGTTTTGGCCGATTCTAGCCCATTTCATGGACTATTACTCACCGTTTTCGGGTCCAAAAGCGATTTCCATGGTTGTCGAACTCCAAGGTGCGCTTACGTGTCGGTCATCAACAATCACAGTTTGGGCCGATTCTGGCCTGTTTCTTGGACTATTACTCTTTTTTGGGGTCCCGGAGTCATTTCCACGATTGACGAACCCCGCGGTGCGTTTACGTGGCGGTCATCAACACTCACATATTCGGCCGATTCTAATACGTTCCGTGCACTATTACTCAGTGTTTTGGGGACCCAGAGCGATTTCCACGATTGATGAACCCCGGGGTGCGTTTATGTGTCCGTCATCAACACTCACAGTTTTGGCCAATTCTGACCTGTTTCGCGGACAATTACTCACCGTTTTGGGGTCCCGTAATGATTTCCATAGTTGTTGAAACCCAAGATGTGCTTACGTGTTGGTCAACAACACTCGAAGTTTTGGCCGATTCTGGCCCGTTTCATGGACTATAACTCACCGTTTTGGGGTCCCAAAGCGATTTCCATGGTTGTCGAACTCCAAGGTGCGCTTACGTGTCGGTTATCAACAACCATAGTTTGGGCCGATTCTGGCCTGTTTCTTGGACTATTACTCTATTTTGGGGTCTCAGAGTCATTTCTATGATTGACTAACCCCGGGGTGCGTTTACGTGTCGGTCATCAACACTCACATATTCGGCCGATTCAAGTCCGTTCCGTGCACTATTACTCAGCGTTTTGGGGTCCCGTAGCGATTTCCATAGTTGTTGAACCCCAAGATGTGCTTACGTGTTGGTCAACAACACTCGCAGTTTTGGCCGATTCTAGCCCGTTTCATGGACTATTACTCACCATTTTCGGGTCCAAAAGCGATTTCCATGGTGGTCGAACTCCAAGGTGCGCTTACGTGTCGGTCATCAACAATCACAGTTTGGGCCGATTCTGGCCTGTTTCTTGGACTATTACTCTTTTTTGGGGTCCCGGAGTCATTTCCACGATTGACGAACCCCGCGGTGCGTTTACGTGTCGGTCATCAACACTCACATATTCGGCCGATTCTAATACGTTCCGTGCACTATTACTCAGTGTTTTGGGGACCCAGAGCGATTTCCACGATTGATGAACCCCGGGGTGCGTTTATGTGTCCGTCATCAACACTCACAGTTTTGGCCAATTCTGACCTGTTTCGTGGACAATTACTCACCGTTTTGGGGTCCCGTAATGATTTCCATAGTTGTTGAACCCCAAGATGTGCTTACGTGTTGGTCAACAACACTCGCAGTTTTGGCCGATTCTGATCCGTTTCATGGACTATAACTCACCGTTTTGGGGTCCCAAAGCGATTTCCATGGTTGTCGAACTCCAAGGTGCGCTTACGTGTCGGTTATCAACAACCATAGTTTGGGCCGATTCTGGCCTGTTTCTTGGACTATTACTCTATTTTGGGGTCTCAGAGTCATTTCTATGATTGACTAACCCCGGGGTGCGTTTACGTGTCGGTCATCAACACTCACATATTCGGCCGATTCAAGTCCGTTCCGTGCACTATTACTCAGCGTTTTGGGGTCCCGTAGCGATTTCCATAGTTGTTGAACCCCAAGATGTGCTTACGTGTTGGTCAACAACACTCGCAGTTTTGGCCGATTCTAGCCCGTTTCATGGACTATTACTCACCGTTTTCGGGTCCCAAAGCGATTTCCATGGTTGTCAAACTCCAAGGTGCACTTACGTGTCAGTCATCAACAATCACAGTTTGGGTCGATTCTGGCCCGTTTCTTGGACTATTACTCTATTTTGGGGTCTCGGAGTCATTTCCATGATTGACGAACCCCGGGGTGCGTTTACGTGTCGGTCATCAACACTCACATATTCGGCCTATTCTAATACGTTCCGTGCACTATTACTCAGCGTTTTGGGGACCCAGAGCGATTTTCACGATTGATGAACCCCGGGGTGCGTTTATGTGTCCGTCGTCAACACTCACAGTTTTGGCCAAATCTGACCTGTTTCGTGGACTATTACTCACCGTTTTGGGGGCCCCGAAGCGATTTTCATAGTTGTTGAACCCCAAGGTGTGCTTACGAGTTGGTCATCAACACTCCCAGTTTTGGCCGATTCTGGCCCGTTTCATGGACTATTACTCACCGTTTTGGGGTCCCAAAGCGATTTCCATCATTGTCGAACTCCAAGGTGCGCTTATGTGTCGGTCATCAACAATCACAGTTTGGGCCGATTCTGGCCCGTTTCTTGGACTATTACTCTATTTTGGGGTCTCGGAGTTGTTTCCACTATTGACGAACCCCGGGGTCCGTTTACGCGTCGGTCATCAACACTCACATATTCCGCCGATTCTAGTCCGTTTCGTGCACTATTACTCAGCGTTTTGGGGACCCAGAGCGATTTCCGCGATTAATGAACTCTAGGGTTAGTTTATGTGACCATCGTCAACACTCATAGTTTTGTTCAATTCTGACCTGCTTCGTGGACTATTACTAACCGTTTTGGGGTCCCAAAGAGATTTCCATAGTTGTTGAACCCCAAGGTGTGCTTACGTGTTGGTCATCAACACGCGCAGTTTTGGCCGATTCTGGCCCATTTCATGCACTATAACTCACCATTTTGGGGTCACAAAGCGATTTCCATGGTTGTCGAACTCTAAGGTGCGCTTACGTGTCGGTTATCAACAACCATAGTTTGGGCCGATTCTGGCCCGTTTCTTGGACTATTACTCTATTTTGGGGTCTCGGAGTCATTTCTATGATTGACTAACCCCGGGGTGCGTTTACGTGTCGGTCATCAACACTCACATATTCGGCCGATTCAAGTCCGTTTCGTGCACTATTAGTCAGCGTTTTGGGGACCCAGAGCGATTTCCACGATTGATGAATCCCGGGGTGTGTTCATGTGTCTGTCATCAACACTCACAGTTTTGGCCAATTCGGACCTGTTTCGCGGACTATTACTCACCGTTTTGGGGTCCCGTAGCGATTTCCATAGTTGTTGAACCCCAAGATGTGCTTACGTGTTGGTCAACAACACTCGCAGTTTTGGCCGATTCTGGCCCGTTTCATGGACTATTACTCACCGTTTTCGGGTCCCAAAGCGATTTCCATGGTTGTCAAACTCCAAGGTGCACTTACGTGTCGGTCGTCAACAATCACAGTTTGGGCCGATTCTGGCCCGTTTCTTGGACTATTACTCTATTTTTGGGTCTCGGAGTCATTTCCACGATTGACGAACCCCGGGGTGCGTTTACGTGTCGGTCATCAACACTCACATATTCGGCCGATTCTAATATGTTCTGTGCACTATTACTCAGCATTTTGGGGACCCAGAGCGATTTCCACGATTGATGAACCCGGGGGTGCGTTTATGTGTCCGTCGTCAACACTCACAGTTTTGGCCAAATCTGACCTGTTTCGTGGACTATTACTCACCATTTTGGGGGCCCCGAAGCGATTTTCATAGTTGTTGAACCCCAAGGTGTGCTTACGAGTTGGTCATCAACACTCCCAGTTTTGGCCGATTCTGGCCCGTTTCATGGACTATTACTCACCGTTTTGGGGTCCCAAAGCGATTTCCATCATTGTCGAACTCCAAGGTGCGCTTATGTGTCGGTCATCAACAATCACAGTTTGGGCCGATTCTGGCCCGTTTCTTGGACTATTACTCTATTTTGGGGTCTCGGAGTTGTTTCCACTATTGACGAACCCCGGGGTCCGTTTACGCGTCGGTCATCAACACTCACATATTCCGCCGATTCTAGTCCGTTTCGTGCACTATTACTCAGCGTTTTGGGGACCCAGAGCGATTTCCACGATTAATGAACTCTAGGGTGAGTTTATGTGACCATCGTCAACACTCATAGTTTTGTTCAATTCTGACCTGCTTCGTGGACTATTACTAACCATTTTGGGGTCCCAAAGAGATTTCCATAGTTGTTGAACCCCAAGGTGTGCTTACGTGTTGGTCATCAACACTCGCAGTTTTGGCCGATTCTGGCCCGTTTCATGCACTATAACTCACCGTTTTGGGGTCACAAAGCGATTTCCATGGTTGTCGAACTCCAAGGTGCGCTTACGTGTCGGTTATCAACAACCATAGTTTGGGCCGATTCTGGCCCGTTTCTTCGACTATTACTCTATTTTGGGGTCTCGGAGTCATTTCTATGATTGACTAACCCCGGGGTGCGTTTACGTGTCGGTCATCAACACTCACATATTCGGCCGATTCAAGTCCGTTTCGTGCACTATTAGTCAGCGTTTTGGGGACCCAGAGCGATTTCCACGATTGATGAACCCCGGGGTGTGTTTATGTGTCTGTCATCAACACTCATAGTTTTGGCCAATTCTGACCTGTTTCGCGGACTATTACTCACCGTTTTGGGGTCCCGTAGCGATTTCCATAGTTGTTGACCCCAAGATGTGCTTACGTGTTGGTCAACAACACTCGCAGTTTTGGCCGATTCTGGCCCGTTTCATGGACTATTACTCACCGTTTTCGGGTCCCAAAGCGATTTCCATGGTTGTCAAACTCCAAGGTGCACTTATGTGTCGGTCGTCAACAATCACAGTTTGGGCCGATTCTGGCCCGTTTCTTGGACTATTACTCTATTTTTGGGTCTCGGAGTCATTTCCACGATTGACGAACCCCGGGGTGCGTTTACGTGTCGGTCATCAACACTCACATATTCGGCCGATTCTAATATGTTCTGTGCACTATTACTCAGCA
This sequence comes from Triticum aestivum, assembly GCF_018294505.1. Taxonomy (NCBI): domain Eukaryota; kingdom Viridiplantae; phylum Streptophyta; class Magnoliopsida; order Poales; family Poaceae; genus Triticum; species Triticum aestivum. The sequence continues at coordinate 49,160 of NW_025228142.1, read as the reverse complement.
TTTTGGGGACCCAGAGCGATTTCCACGATTGATGAACCCCGGGGTGCGTTTATGTGTCCGTCGTCAACACTCACAGTTTTGGCCAAATCTGACCTGTTTCGTGGACTATTACTCACCGTTTTGGGGGCCCCGAAGCGATTTTCATAGTTGTTGAACCCCAAGGTGTGCTTACGAGTTGGTCATCAACACTCCCAGTTTTGGCCGATTCTGGCCCGTTTCATGGACTATTACTCACCGTTTTGGGGTCCCAAAGCGATTTCCATCATTGTCGAACTCCAAGGTGCGCTTACGTGTCGTTCATCAACAATCACAGTTTGGGCCGATTCTGGCCCGTTTCTTGGACTATTACTCTATTTTGGGGTCTCGGAGTTGTTTCCACTATTGACGAACCCCGGGGTCCGTTTACGCGTCGGTCATCAACACTCACATATTCCGCCGATTCTAGTCCGTTTCATGCACTATTACTCAACCTTTTGGGGACCCAGAGCGATTTCCACGATTGATGAACTCTAGGGTGCGTTTATGTGACCATCGTCAACACTTATAGTTTTGTTCAATTCTGACCTACTTCGTGGACTATTACTAACCGTTTTGGGGTCCCAAAGAGATTTCCATAGTTGTTGAACCCCAAGGTGTGCTTACGCGTTGGTCATCAACACTCGCAGTTTTGGCCGATTCTGGCCCGTTTCATGGACTATAACTCACCGTTTTGGGGTCCCAAAGCGATTTCCATGGTTGTCGAACTCCAAGGTGCGCTTACGTGTCGGTTATCAACAACCATAGTTTGGGCCGATTCTGGCCTGTTTCTTGGACTATTACTCTATTTTGGGGTCTCAGAGTCATTTCTATGATTGACTAACCCCGGGGTGCGTTTACGTGTCGGTCATCAACACTCACATATTCGGCCGATTCAAGTCCGTTCCGTGCACTATTACTCAGCGTTTTGGGGTCCCGTAGCGATTTCCATAGTTGTTGAACCCCAAGATGTGCTTACGTGTTGGTCAACAACACTCGCAGTTTTGGCCGATTCTAGCCCGTTTCATGGACTATTACTCACCGTTTTCGGGTCCCAAAGCGATTTCCATGGTTGTCAAACTCCAAGGTGCACTTACGTGTCAGTCATCAACAATCACAGTTTGGGTCGATTCTGGCCCGTTTCTTGGACTATTACTATATTTTGGGGTCTCGGAGTCATTTCCACGATTGACGAACCCCGGGGTGCGTTTACGTGTCGGTCATCAACACTCACATATTCGGCCTATTCTAATACGTTCCGTGCACTATTACTCAGCGTTTTGGGGACCCAGAGCGATTTTCACGACTGATGAACCCCGGGGTACGTTTATGTGTCCGTCGTCAACACTCACAGTTTTGGCCAAATCCGACCTGTTTCGTGGACTATTACTCAACGTTTTGGGGGCCCCGAAGCGATTTTCATAGTTGTTGAACCCCAAGGTGTGCTTACGAGTTGGTCATCAACACTCCCAGTTTTGGCCGATTCTGGCCCGTTTCATGGACTATAACTCACCGTTTTGGGGTCCCAAAGCGATTTCCATGGTTGTCGAACTCCAAGGTGCGCTTACGTGTCGGTTATCAACAACCATAGTTTGGGCCGATTCTGGCCTGTTTCTTGGACTATTACTCTATTTTGGGGTCTCAGAGTCATTTCTATGATTGACTAACCCCGGGGTGCGTTTACGTGTCGGTCATCAACACTCACATATTCGGCCGATTCAAGTCCGTTCTGTGCACTATTACTCAGCGTTTTGGGGTCCCGTAGCGATTTCCATAGTTGTTGAACCCCAAGATGTGCTTACGTGTTGGTCAACAACACTCGCAGTTTGGGCCGATTCTGGCCTGTTTCTTGGACTATTACTCTTTTTTGGGGTCCCGGAGTCATTTCCACGATTGACGAACCCCGCGGTGCGTTTACGTGTCGGTCATC
>NW_025228142.1:32911-41345 GCF_018294505.1 Triticum aestivum | reverse complement strand
CAACACTCCCAGTTTTGGCCGATTCTGGCCCGTTTCATGGACTATTACTCACCGTTTTGGGGTCCCAAAGCGATTTCCATCATTGTCGAACTCCAAGGTGCGCTTATGTGTCGGTCATCAACAATCACAGTTTGGGCCGATTCTGGCCCGTTTCTTGGACTATTACTCTATTTTGGGGTCTCGGAGTTGTTTCCACTATTGACGAACCCCGGGGTCCGTTTACGCGTCGGTCATCAACACTCACATATTCCGCCGATTCTAGTCCGTTTCGTGCACTATTACTCAGCGTTTTGGGGACCCAGAGCGATTTCCATGATTAATGAACTCTAGGGTGAGTTTATGTGACCATCGTCAACACTCATAGTTTTGTTCAATTCTGACCTGCTTCGTGGACTATTACTAACCATTTTGGGGTCCCAAAGAGATTTCCATAGTTGTTGAACCCCAAGGTGTGCTTACGTGTTGGTCATCAACACTCGCAGTTTTGGCCGATTCTGGCCCGTTTCATGCACTATAACTCACCGTTTTGGGGTCACAAAGCGATTTCCATGGTTGTCGAACTCCAAGGTGCGCTTACGTGTCGGTTATCAACAACCATAGTTTGGGCCGATTCTGGCCCGTTTCTTGGACTATTACTCTATTTTGGGGTCTCGAAGTCATTTCTATGATTGACTAACCCCGGGGTGCGTTTACGTGTCGGTCATCAACACTCACATATTCGGCCGATTCAAGTCCGTTTCGTGCACTATTAGTTAGCGTTTTGGGGACCCAGAGCGATTTCCACGATTGATGAACCCCGGGGTGTGTTTATGTGTCTGTCATCAACACTCACAGTTTTGGCCAATTCTGACCTGTTTCGCGGACTATTACTCACCGTTTTGGGGTCCCGTAGCGATTTCCATAGTTGTTGACCCCAAGATGTGCTTACGTGTTGGTCAACAACACTCGCAGTTTTGGCCGATTCTGGCCCGTTTCATGGACTATTACTCACCGTTTTCGGGTCCCAAAGCGATTTCCATGGTTGTCAAACTCCAAGGTGCACTTATGTGTCGGTCGTCAACAATCACAGTTTGGGCTGATTCTGGCCCGTTTCTTGGACTATTACTCTATTTTTGGGTCTCGGAGTCATTTCCACGATTGACGAACCCCGGGGTGCGTTTACGTGTCGGTCATCAACACTCACATATTCGGCCGATTCTAATATGTTCTGTGCACTATTACTCAGCATTTTGGGGACCCAGAGCGATTTCCACGATTGATGAACCCCGGGGTGCGTTTATGTGTCCGTCGTCAACACTCACTGTTTTGGCCAAATCTGACCTGTTTCGTGGACTATTACTCACCGTTTTGGGGGCCCCGAAGCGATTTTCATAGTTGTTGAACCCCAAGGTGTGCTTACGAGTTGGTCATCAACACTCCCAGTTTTGGCCGATTCTGGCCCGTTTCATGGACTATTACTCACCGTTTTGGGGTCCCAAAGCGATTTCCATCATTGTCGAACTCCAAGGTGCGCTTATGTGTCGGTCATCAACAATCACAGTTTGGGCCGATTCTGGCCCGTTTCTTGGACTATTACTCTATTTTGGGGTCTCGGAGTTGTTTCCACTATTGACGAACCCCGGGGTCCGTTTACGCGTCGGTCATCAACACTCAAATATTCCGCCGATTCTAGTCCGTTTCGTGCACTATTACTCAGCGTTTTGGGGACCCAATGCGATTTCCACGATTAATGAACTCTAGGGTGAGTTTATGTGACCATCGTCAACACTCATAGTTTTGTTCAATTCTGACCTGCTTCGTGGACTATTACTAACCATTTTGGGGTCCCAAAGAGATTTCCATAGTTGTTGAACCCCAAGGTGTGCTTACGTGTTGGTCATCAACACTCGCGGTTTTGGCCGATTCTGGCCCGTTTCATGCACTATAACTCACCGTTTTGGGGTCACAAAGCGATTTCCATGGTTGTCGAACTCCAAGGTGCGCTTACGTGTCGGTTATCAACAACCATAGTTTGGGCCGATTCTGGCCCGTTTCTTCGACTATTACTCTATTTTGGGGTCTCGGAGTCATTTCTATGATTGACTAACCCCGGGGTGCGTTTACGTGTCGGTCATCAACACTCACATATTCGGCCGATTCAAGTCCGTTTCGTGCACTATTAGTCAGCGTTTTGGGGACCCAGAGCGATTTCCACGATTGATGAACCCCGGGGTGTGTTTATGTGTCTGTCATCAACACTCATAGTTTTGGCCAATTCTGACCTGTTTCGCGGACTATTACTCACCGTTTTGGGGTCCCGTAGCGATTTCCATAGTTGTTGACCCCAAGATGTGCTTACGTGTTGGTCAACAACACTCGCAGTTTTGGCCGATTCTGGCCCGTTTCATGGACTATTACTCACCGTTTTCGGGTCCCAAAGCGATTTCCATGGTTGTCAAACTCCAAGGTGCACTTATGTGTCGGTCGTCAACAATCACAGTTTGGGCCGATTCTGGCCCGTTTCTTGGACTATTACTCTATTTTTGGGTCTCGGAGTCATTTCCACGATTGACGAACCCCGGGGTGCGTTTACGTGTCGGTCATCAACACTCACATATTCGGCCGATTCTAATATGTTCTGTGCACTATTACTCAGCATTTTGGGGACCCAGAGCGATTTCCACGATTGATGAACCCCGGGGTGCGTTTATGTGTCCGTCGTCAACACTCACAGTTTTGGCCAAATCTGACCTGTTTCGTGGACTATTACTCACCGTTTTGGGGGCCCCGAAGCGATTTTCATAGTTGTTGAACCCCAAGGTGTGCTTACGAGTTGGTCATCAACACTCCCAGTTTTGGCCGATTCTGGCCCGTTTCATGGACTATAACTCACCGTTTTGGGGTCCCAAAGCAATTTGCATGGTTGTCGAACTCCAAGGTGCGCTTACGTGTCGGTTATCAACAACCATAGTTTGGGCCGATTCTGGCCTGTTTCTTGGACTATTACTCTATTTTGGGGTCTCGGAGTCATTTCTATGATTGACTAACCCCGGGGTGCGTTTACGTGTCGGTCATCAACACTCACATATTCGGCCGATTCAGGTCCGTTCCGTGCACTATTACTCAGCGTTTTGGGGTCCCGTAGCGATTTCCATAGTTGTTGAACCCCAAGATGTGCTTACGTGTTGGTTAACAATAGTCGCAGTTTTTGCCGATTCTGGCCCGTTTCATGGACTATTACTCACTGTTTTCGGGTCCCAAAGCGATTTCCATGGTTGTCAAACTCCAAGGTGCACTTACGTGTCAGTCATCAACAATCACAGTTTGGGTCGATTCTGGCCCGTTTCTTGGACTATTACTCTATTTTGGGGTCTCGGAGTCATTTCCACGATTGACGAACCCCGGGGTGCGTTTACGTGTCGGTCATCAACACTCACATATTTTGGAGTCTCGGAGTCATTTCCACGATTGACGAACCCCGGGGTGCGTTTACGTGTCGGTCATCAACACTCACATATTCGGCTGATTCTAATACGTTCCGTGCACTATTACTCAGCGTTTTGGGGACCCAGAGCGATTTCCACGATTGATGAACCCCGGGGGTGCGTTTATGTGTCCGTCGTCAACACTCACAGTTTTGGCCAAATCTGACCTGTTTCGTGGACTATTACTCACCATTTTGGGGGCCCCAAAGCGATTTTCATAGTTGTTGAACCCCAAGGTGTGCTTACGAGTTGGTCATCAACACTCCCAGTTTTGGCCGATTCTGGCCCGTTTCATGGACTATTACTCACCGTTTTGGGGTCCCAAAGCGATTTCCATCATTGTCGAACTCCAAGGTGCGCTTATGTGTCGGTCATCAACAATCACAGTTTGCGCCGATTCTGGCCCGTTTCTTGGACTATTACTCTATTTTGGGGTCTCGGAGTTGTTTCCACTATTGACGAACCCCGGGGTCCGTTTACGCGTTGGTCATCAACACTCACATATTCCGCCGATTCTAGTCCGTTTCGTGCACTATTACTTAGCGTTTTGGGGACCCAGGGCGATTTCCACGGTTGATGAACTCTAGGGTATGTTTATGTGACCGTCGTCACCACTCATAGTTTTGTTCAATTCTGACCTGCTTCATGGACTATTACTAACCGTTTTGGGGTCCCAAAGAGATTTCCATAGTTGTTGAACCCCAAGGTGTGCTTACGCGTTGGTCATCAACACTCGCAGCTTTGGCCGATTCTGGGCCGTTTCATGGACTATAACTCACCGTTTTGGGGTCCCAAAGCAATTTGCATGGTTGTCGAACTCCAAGGTGCGCTTACGTGTCGGTTATCAACAACCATAGTTTGGGAAAATTCTGGCCTGTTTCTTGGACTATTACTCTATTTTGGGGTCTCGGAGTCATTTCTAGGATTGACTAACCCCGGGGTGCGTTTTCGTGTCGGTCATCAACACTCACATATTCGGCCGATTCAGGTCCGTTCCGTGCACTATTACTCAGCGTTTTGGGGTCCCGTAGCGATTTCCATAGTTGTTGAACCCCAAGATGTGCTTACGTGTTGGTCAACAACACTCACAGTTTGGGTCGATTCTGGCCCGTTTCTTGGACTATTACTCTATTTTGGGGTCTCGGAGTCATTTCCACGATTGACGAACCCCGGGGTGCATTTACGTGTCAGTCATCAACACTCACATATTTTGGAGTCTCGGAGTCATTTCCACGATTGACGAACCCCGGGGTGCGTTTACGTGTCGGTCATCAACACTCACATATTCGGCTGATTCTAATACGTTTCGTGCACTATTACTCAGCGTTTTGGGGACCCAGAGCGATTTCCACGATTGATGAACCCCGGGGTGCGTTTATGTGTCCGTCGTCAACACTCATTATTTTGGCCAAATCTGACCTGTTTCGTGGACTATTACTCACCATTTTGGGGGCCCCGAAGCGATTTTCATAGTTGTTGAACCCCAAGGTGTGCTTACGAGTTGGTCATCAACACTCCCAGTTTTGGCCGATTCTGGCCCGTTTCATGGACTATTACTCACCGTTTTGGGGTCCCAAAGCGATTTCCATCATTGTCGAACTCCAAGGTGCGCTTATGTGTCGGTCATCAACAATCACAGTTTGGGCCGATTCTGGCCCGTTTCTTGGACTATTACTCTATTTTGGGGTCTCGGAGTTGTTTCCACTATTGACGAACCCCGGGGTCCGTTTACGCGTCGGTCATCAACACTCACATATTCCGCCGATTCTAGTCCGTTTCGTGCACTATTACTCAGCGTTTTGGGGACCCAGAGCGATTTCCATGATTAATGAACTCTAGGGTGAGTTTATGTGACCATCGTCAACACTCATAGTTTTGTTCAATTCTGACCTGCTTCGTGGACTATTACTAACCATTTTGGGGTCCCAAAGAGATTTCCATAGTTGTTGAACCCCAAGGTGTGCTTACGTGTTGGTCATCAACACTCGCAGTTTTGGCCGATTCTGGCCCGTTTCATGCACTATAACTCACCGTTTTGGGGTCACAAAGCGATTTCCATGGTTGTCGAACTCCAAGGTGCGCTTACGTGTCGGTTATCAACAACCATAGTTTGGGCCGATTCTGGCCCGTTTCTTGGACTATTACTCTATTTTGGGGTCTCGAAGTCATTTCTATGATTGACTAACCCCGGGGTGCGTTTACGTGTCGGTCATCAACACTCACATATTCGGCCGATTCAAGTCCGTTTCGTGCACTATTAGTTAGCGTTTTGGGGACCCAGAGCGATTTCCACGATTGATGAACCCCGGGGTGTGTTTATGTGTCTGTCATCAACACTCACAGTTTTGGCCAATTCTGACCTGTTTCGCGGACTATTACTCACCGTTTTGGGGTCCCGTAGCGATTTCCATAGTTGTTGACCCCAAGATGTGCTTACGTGTTGGTCAACAACACTCCCAGTTTTGGCCGATTCTGGCCCGTTTCATGGACTATTACTCACCGTTTTGGGGTCCCAAAGCGATTTCCATCATTGTCGAACTCCAAGGTGCGCTTATGTGTCGGTCATCAACAATCACAGTTGGGCCGATTCTGGCCCGTTTCTTGGACTATTACTCTATTTTGGGGTCTCGGAGTTGTTTCCACTATTGACGAACCCCGGGGTCCGTTTACGCGTCGGTCATCAACACTCACATATTCCGCCGATTCTAGTCCGTTTCGTGCACTATTACTCAGCGTTTTGGGGACCCAGAGCGATTTCCATGATTAATGAACTCTAGGGTGAGTTTATGTGACCATCGTCAACACTCATAGTTTTGTTCAATTCTGACCTGCTTCGTGGACTATTACTAACCATTTTGGGGTCCCAAAGAGATTTCCATAGTTGTTGAACCCCAAGGTGTGCTTACGTGTTGGTCATCAACACTCGCAGTTTTGGCCGATTCTGGCCCGTTTCATGCACTATAACTCACCGTTTTGGGGTCACAAAGCGATTTCCATGGTTGTCGAACTCCAAGGTGCGCTTACGTGTCGGTTATCAACAACCATAGTTTGGGCCGATTCTGGCCCGTTTCTTGGACTATTACTCTATTTTGGGGTCTCGAAGTCATTTCTATGATTGACTAACCCCGGGGTGCGTTTACGTGTCGGTCATCAACACTCACATATTCGGCCGATTCAAGTCCGTTTCGTGCACTATTAGTTAGCGTTTTGGGGACCCAGAGCGATTTCCACGATTGATGAACCCCGGGGTGTGTTTATGTGTCTGTCATCAACACTCACAGTTTTGGCCAATTCTGACCTGTTTCGCGGACTATTACTCACCGTTTTGGGGTCCCGTAGCGATTTCCATAGTTGTTGACCCCAAGATGTGCTTACGTGTTGGTCAACAACACTCGCAGTTTTGGCCGATTCTGGCCCGTTTCATGGACTATTACTCACCGTTTTCGGGTCCCAAAGCGATTTCCATGGTTGTCAAACTCCAAGGTGCACTTATGTGTCGGTCGTCAACAATCACAGTTTGGGCCGATTCTGGCCCGTTTCTTGGACTATTACTCTATTTTTGGGTCTCGGAGTCATTTCCACGATTGACGAACCCCGGGGTGCATTTACGTGTCGGTCATCAACACTCACATATTCGGCCGATTCTAATATGTTCTGTGCACTATTACTCAGCATTTTGGGGACCCAGAGCGATTTCCACGATTGATGAACCCCGGGGTGCGTTTATGTGTCCGCCGTCAACACTCACAGTTTTGGCCAAATCTGACCTGTTTCGTGGACTATTACTCACCGTTTTGGGGGCCCCGAAGCGATTTTCATAGTTGTTGAACCCCAAGGTGTGCTTACGAGTTGGTCATCAACACTCCCAGTTTTGGCCGATTCTGGCCCGTTTCATGGACTATAACTCACCGTTTTGGGGTCCCAAAGCAATTTGCATGGTTGTCGAACTCCAAGGTGCGCTTACGTGTCGGTTATCAACAACCATAGTTTGGGCCGATTCTGGCCTGTTTCTTGGACTATTACTCTATTTTGGGGTCTCGGAGTCATTTCTATGATTGACTAACCCCGGGGTGCGTTTACGTGTCGGTCATCAACACTCACATATTCGGCCGATTCAGGTCCGTTCCGTGCACTATTACTCAGCGTTTTGGGGTCCCGTAGCGATTTCCATAGTTGTTGAACCCCAAGATGTGCTTACGTGTTGGTCAACAACACTCACAGTTTTTGCCGATTCTGGCCCGTTTCATGGACTATTACTCACTGTTTTCGGGTCCCAAAGCGATTTCCATGGTTGTCAAACTCCAAGGTGCACTTACGCATCAGTCATCAACAATCACAGTTTGGGTCGATTCTGGCCCGTTTCTTGGACTATTACTCTATTTTGGGGTCTCGGAGTCGTTTCCACGATTGACGAACCCCGGGGTGCGTTTACGTGTCGGTCATCAACACTCACATATTTTGGAGTCTCGGAGTCATTTCCACGATTGACGAACCCCGGGGTGCGTTTACGTGTCGGTCATCAACACTCACATATTCGGCTGATTATAATACGTTCCGTGCACTATTACTCAGCGTTTTGGGGACCCAGAGCGATTTCCACGATTGATGAACCCCGGGGTGCGTTTATGTGTCCGTCGTCAACACTCACAGTTTTGGCCAAATCTGACCTGTTTCGTGGACTATTACTCACCGTTTTGGGGGCCCCGAAGCGATTTTCATAGTTGTTGAACCCCAAGGTGTGCTTACGAGTTGGTCATCAACACTCCCAGTTTTGGCCGATTCTGGCCCGTTTCATGGACTATTACTCACCGTTTTGGGGTCCCAAAGCGATTTCCATCATTGTCGAACTCCAAGGTGCGCTTACGTGTCGGTCATCAACAATCACAGTTTGGGCCGATTCTGGCCCGTTTCTTGGACTATTACTCTATTTTGGGGTCTCGGAGTTGTTTCCACTATTGACGAACCCCGGG
>NW_025228142.1:26913-28469 GCF_018294505.1 Triticum aestivum | reverse complement strand
TATAACTCACCATTTTGGGGTCACAAAGCGATTTCCATGGTTGTCGAACTCCAAGGTGCGCTTACGTGTCGATTATCAACAACCATAGTTTGGGCCAATTCTGGCCCGTTTCTTGGACTATTACTCTATTTTGGGGTCTCGGAGTCATTTCTATGATTGACCAACCCCGGGGTGCGTTTACGTGTCGGTCATCAACACTCACATATTCGGCCGATTCAAGTCCGTTTCGTGCACTATTAGTCAGCGTTTTGGGGACCCAGAGCGATTTCCACGATTGATGAACCCCGGGGTGTGTTTATGTGTCTGTCATCAACACTCACAGTTTTGGCCAATTCTGACCTGTTTCGCGGACTATTACTCACCGTTTTGGGGTCCCGTAGCGATATCCATAGTTGTTGAACCCCAAGATGTGCTTACGTGTTGGTCAACAACACTCGCAGTTTTGGCCGATTCTGGCCCGTTTCATGGACTATTACTCACCGTTTTCGGGTCCCAAAGCGATTTCCATGGTTGTCAAACTCCAAGGTGCACTTACGTGTCGGTCGTCAACAATCACAGTTTGGGCCGATTCTGGCCCGTTTCTTGGACTATTACTCTATTTTTGGGTCTCGGAGTCATTTCCACGATTGACGAACCCCGGGGTGCGTTTACGTGTCGGTCATCAACACTCACATATTCGGCCGATTCTAATATGTTCTGTGCACTATTACTCAGCGTTTTGGTGACCCAGAGCGATTTCCACGATTGATGAACCCCGGGGTGCGTTTATGTGTCCGTCGTCAACACTCACAGTTTTGGCCAAATCTGACCTGTTTCGTGGAGTATTACTCACCGTTTTGGGGGCCCCGAAGCGATTTTCATAGTTGTTGAACCCCAAGGTGTGCTTACGAGTTGGTCATCAACACTCCCAGTTTTGGCCGATTCTGGCCCGTTTCATGGACTATTACTCATCGTTTTGGGGTCCCAAAGCAATTTGCATGATTGTCGAACTCCAAGGTGCGCTTACATGTCGGTCATCAACAATCACAGTTTGGGACGATTCTGGCCCGTTTCTTGGACTATTACTCTATTTTGGAGTCTAGGAGTTGTTTCCACTATTGACGAACCCCGGGGTCCATTTACGCGTCGGTCATCAACACACATATTCCGCCGATTCTAGTCCGTTTCGTGCACTATTACTCAGCGTTTTGGGGACCCAGAGCGATTTCCATGATTGATGAACTCTAGGGTGCGTTTATGTGTCCGTCGTCAACACTCATAGTTTTGTTCAATTCTGACCTGCTTCGTGGACTATTACTAACCGTTTTGGGGTCCCAAAGAGATTTCCATAGTTGTTGAACCCCAAGGTGTGCTTACGTGTTGGTCATCAACACTCGCAGTTCTGGCCGATTCTGGCCCGTTTCATGGACTATTACTCACCGTTTTCGGGTCCCAAAGCGATTTCCATGGTTGTCAAACTCCAAGGTGCACTTACGTGTCGGTCGTCAACAATCACAGTTTGGGCCGATTCTGGCCCGTTTCTTGGACTATTACTCTATTTTTGGGTCTCGGAGTCA
>NW_025228142.1:16738-26903 GCF_018294505.1 Triticum aestivum | reverse complement strand
AGTTTATGTGACCATCGTCAACACTCATAGTTTTGTTCAATTCTGACCTGCTTCGTGGACTATTACTAACCGTTTTGGGGTCCCAAAGAGATTTCCATAGTTGTTGAACCCCAAGGTGTGCTTACGTGTTGGTCATCAACACTCGCAGTTTTGGCCGATTCTGGCCCGTTTCATGCACTATAACTCACCGTTTTGGGGTCACAAAGCGATTTCCATGGTTGTCGAACTCCAAGGTGCGCTTACGTGTCGGTTATCAACAACCATAGTTTGGGCCGATTCTGGCCCGTTTCTTGGACTATTACTCTATTTTGGGGTCTCGGAGTCATTTCTATGATTGACCAACCCCGGGGTGCGTTTACGTGTCGGTCATCAACACTCACATATTCGGCCGATTCAAGTCCGTTTCGTGCACTATTAGTCAGCGTTTTGGGGACCCAGAGCGATTTCCACGATTGATGAACCCCGGGGTGTGTTTATGTGTCTGTCATCAACACTCATAGTTTTCGCCAATTCTGACCTGTTTCGCGGACTATTACTCACCGTTTTGGGGTCCCGTAGCGATTTCCATAGTTGTTGAACCCCAAGATGTGCTTACGTGTTGGTCAACAACACTCGCAGTTTGGGCCGATTCTGGCCCGTTTCATGGACTATTACTCACCGTTTTCGGGTCCCAAAGCGATTTCCATGGTTGTCAAACTCCAAGGTGCACTTACGTGTCGGTCGTCAACAATCACAGTTTGGGCCGATTCTGGCCCGTTTCTTGGACTATTACTCTATTTTTGGGTCTCGGAGTCATTTCCACGATTGACGAACCCCGGGGTGCGTTTACGTGTCGGTCATCAACACTCACATATTCGGCCGATTCTAATATGTTCTGTGCACTATTACTCAGCGTTTTGGGGACCCAGAGCGATTTCCACGATTGATGAACCCCGGGGTGCGTTTATGTGTCCGTCGTCAATACTCACAGTTTTGGCCAAATCTGACCTGTTTCGTGGACTATTACTCACCGTTTTGGGGGCCCCGAAGCGATTTTCATAGTTGTTGAACCCCAAGGTGTGCTTACGAGTTGGTCATCAACACTCCCAGTTTTGGCCGATTCTGGCCCGTTTCATGGACTATTACTCATCGTTTTGGGGTCCCAAAGCAATTTGCATGATTGTCGAACTCCAAGGTGCGCTTACGTGTCGGTCATCAACAATCACAGTTTGGGACGATTCTGGCCCGTTTCTTGGACTATTACTCTATTTTGGAGTCTAGGAGTTGTTTCCACTATTGACGAACCCGGGGGTCCGTTTATGCGTCGGTCATCAACACACATATTCCGCCGATTCTAGTCCGTTTCGTGCACTATTACTCAGCGTTTTGGGGACCCAGAGCGATTTCCACGATTGATGAACTCTAGGGTGCGTTTATGTGTCCGTCGTCAACACTCATAGTTTTGTTCAATTCTGACCTGCTTCGTGGACTATTACTAACCGTTTTGGGGTCCCAAAGAGATTTCCATAGTTGTTGAACCCCAAGGTGTGCTTACGTGTTGGTCATCAACACTCCCAGTTTTGGCCGATTCTGGCCCGTTTCATGCACTATAACTCACCGTTTTGGGGTCACAAAGCGATTTCCATGGTTGTCGAACTCCAAGGTGCGCTTACGTGTCGGTTATCAACAACCATAGTTTGGGCCGATTCTAGCCCGTTTCTTGGACTATTACTCTATTTTGGGGTCTCGGAGTCATTTCTATGATTGACCAACCCCGGGGTGCGTTTACGTGTCGGTCATCAACACTCACATATTCGGCCGATTCAAGTCCGTTTCGTGCACTATTAGTCAGCGTTTTGGGGACCCAGAGCGATTTCCACGATTGATGAACCGGGGGGTGTGTTTATGTGTCTGTCATCAACACTCACAGTTTTGGCCAATTCTGACCTGTTTCGCGGACTATTACTCACCGTTTTGGGGTCCCGTAGCGATTTCCATAGTTGTTGAACCCCAAGATGTGCTTACGTGTTGGTCAACAACACTCGCAGTTTTGGCCGATTCTGGCCCGTTTCATGGACTATTACTCACCGTTTTCGGGTCCCAAAGCGATTTCCATGGTTGTAAAACTCCAAGGTGCACTTACGTGTCGGTCGTCAACAATCACAGTTTGGGCCGATTCTGGCCCGTTTCTTGGACTATTACTCTATTTTTGGGTCTCGGAGTCATTTCCACGATTGACGAACCCCGGGGTGCGTTTACGTGTCGGTCATCAACACTCACATATTCGGCCGATTCTAATATGTTCTGTGCACTACTCAGCGTTTTGGGGACCCAGAGCGATTTCCACGATTGATGAACCCCGGGGTGCGTTTATGTGTCCGTCGTCAACACTCACAGTTTTGGCCAAATCTGACCTGTTTCGTGGACTATTACTCACCGTTTTGGGGGCCCCGAAGCGATTTTCATAGTTGTTGAACCCCAAGGTGTGCTTATGAGTTGGTCATCAACACTCCCAGTTTTGGCCGATTCTGGCCCGTTTCATGGACTATTACTCATCGTTTTGGGGTCCCAAAGCAATTTGCATGATTGTCGAACTCCAAGTTGCGCTTACGTGTCGGTCATCAACAATCACAGTTTGGGACGATTCTGGCCCGTTTCTTGGACTATTACTCTATTTTGGAGTCTAGGAGTTGTTTCCACTATTGACGAACCCCGGGGTCCGTTTACGCGTCGGTCATCAACACACATATTCCGCCGATTCTAGTCCGTTTCGTGCACTATTACTCAGCGTTTTGGGGACCCAGAGCGATTTCCACGATTGATGAACTCTAGGGTGCGTTTATGTGTCCGTCGTCAACACTCATATTTTGTTCAATTCTGACCTGCTTCGTGGATTATTACTAACCGTTTTGGGGTCCCAAAGAGATTTCCATAGTTGTTGAACCCCAAGGTGTGCTTACGTGTTGGTCATCAACACTCGCAGTTCTGGCCGATTCTGGCCCGTTTCATGGACTATTACTCACCGTTTTCGGGTCCCAAAGCGATTTCCATGGTTGTCAAACTCCAAGGTGCACTTACGTGTCGGTCGTCAACAATCACAGTTTGGGCCGATTCTGGCCCGTTTCTTGGACTATTACTCTATTTTTGGATCTCGGAGTCATTTCCACGATTGACGAACCCCGGGGTGCGTTTACGTGTCGGTCATCAACACTCACATAATCGGCCGATTCTAATATGTTCAGTGCACTATTACTCAGCGTTTTGGGGACCCAGAGCGATTTCCACGATTGATGAACCCCGGGGTGCGTTTATGTGTCCGTCGTCAACACTCACAGTGTTGGCCAAATCTGACCTGTTTCGTGGACTATTACTCACCGTTTTGGGGGCCCCGAAGCGATTTTCATATTTGTTGAACCCCAAGGTGTGCTTACGAGTTGGTCATCAACACTCCCAGTTTTGGCCGATTCTGGCCCGTTTCATGCACTATAACTCACCGTTTTTGGGTCACAAAGCGATTTCCATGGTTGTCGAACTCCAAGGTGCGCTTACGTGTCGGTTATCAACAACCATAGTTTGGGCCGATTCTGGCCCGTTTCTTGGACTATTACTCTATTTTGGGGTCTCGGAGTCATTTCTATGATTGACTAACCCCGGGGTGCGTTTACGTGTCGGTCATCAACACTCACATATTCGGCCGATTCAAGTCCGTTTCGTGCACTGTTAGTCAGCGTTTTGGGGACCCAGAGCGATTTCCACGATTGATGAACCCCGGGGTGTGTTTATGTGTCTGTCATCAACACTCTCAGTTTTGGCCAATTCTGACCTGTTTCGCGGACTATTACTCACCGTTTTGGGGTCCCGTAGCGATTTCCATTGTTGTTGAACCCCAAGATGTGCTTACGTGTTGGTCAACAACACTCGCAGTTTTGGCCGATTCTGGCCCGTTTCATGGACTATTACTCACCGTTTTCGGGTCCCAAAGCGATTCCCATGGTTGTCAAACTCCAAGGTGCACTTACGTGTCGGTCGTCAACAATCACAGTTTGGGCCGATTCTGGCCCGTTTCTTGGACTATTACTCTATTTTTGGGTCTCGGAGTCATTTCCACGATTGACGAACCCCGGGGTGCGTTTACGTGTCGGTCATCAACACTCACATATTCGGCCGATTCTAATATGTTCTGTGCACTATTACTCAGCGTTTTGGGAACCCAGAGCGATTTCCACGATTGATGAACCCCGGGGTGCGTTTATGTGTCCGTCGTCAACACTCCCAGTTTTGGCCGATTCTGGCCCGTTTCATGGACTATTACTCATCGTTTTGGGGTCCCAAAGCGATTTCCATGATTGTCGAACTCCAAGGTGCGCTTACGTGTCGGTCATCAACAATCACAGTTTGGGCCGATTCTGGCCCGTTTCTTGGACTATTACTCTATTTTGGGCTCTAGGAGTTGTTTCCACTATTGACGAACCCCGGGGTCCGTTTACGCGTCGGTCATCAACACTCACATATTCCGCCGATTCTAGTCCGTTTCGTGCACTATTACTCAGCGTTTTGGGGACCCAGAGCGATTTCCACGATTAATGAACTCTAGGGTGCGTTTATGTGTCCGTCGTCAACACTCATAGTTTTGTTCAATTCTGACCTGCTTCGTGGACTATTACTAACCGTTTTGGGGTCCCAAAGAGATTTCCATAGTTGTTGAACCCCAAGGTGTGCTTACGTGTTGGTCATCAACACTCGCAGTTTTGGCCGATTCTGGCCCGTTTCATGCAATATAACTCACCATTTTGGGGTCACAAAGCGATTTCCATGGTTGTCGAACTCCAAGGTGCGCTTACGTGTCGATTATCAACAACCATAGTTTGGGCCAATTCTGGCCCGTTTCTTGGACTATTACTCTATTTTGGGGTCTCGGAGTCATTTCTATGATTGACCAACCCCGGGGTGCGTTTACGTGTCGGTCATCAACACTCACATATTCGGCCGATTCAAGTCCGTTTCGTGCACTATTAGTCAGCGTTTTGGGGACCCAGAGCGATTTCCACGATTGATGAACCCCGGGGTGTGTTTATGTGTCTGTCATCAACACTCACAGTTTTGGCCAATTCTGACCTGTTTCGCGGACTATTACTCACCGTTTTGGGGTCCCGTAGCGATATCCATAGTTGTTGAACCCCAAGATGTGCTTACGTGTTGGTCAACAACACTCGCAGTTTTGGCCGATTCTGGCCCGTTTCATGGACTATTACTCACCGTTTTCGGGTCCCAAAGCGATTTCCATGGTTGTCAAACTCCAAGGTGCACTTACGTGTCGGTCGTCAACAATCACAGTTTGGGCCGATTCTGGCCCGTTTCTTGGACTATTACTCTATTTTTGGGTCTCGGAGTCATTTCCACGATTGACGAACCCCGGGGTGCGTTTACGTGTCGGTCATCAACACTCACATATTCGGCCGATTCTAATATGTTCTGTGCACTATTACTCAGCGTTTTGGTGACCCAGAGCGATTTCCACGATTGATGAACCCCGGGGTGCGTTTATGTGTCCGTCGTCAACACTCATAGTTTTGGCCAAATCTGACCTGTTTCGTGGAGTATTACTCACCGTTTTGGGGGCCCCGAAGCGATTTTCATAGTTGTTGAACCCCAAGGTGTGCTTACGAGTTGGTCATCAACACTCCCAGTTTTGGCCGATTCTGGCCCGTTTCATGGACTATTACTCATCGTTTTGGGGTCCCAAAGCAATTTGCATGATTGTCGAACTCCAAGGTGCGCTTACGTGTCGGTCATCAACAATCACAGTTTGGGACGATTCTGGCCCGTTTCTTGGACTATTACTCTATTTTGGAGTCTAGGAGTTGTTTCCACTATTGACGAACCCCGGGGTCCATTTACGCGTCGGTCATCAACACACATATTCCGCCGATTCTAGTCCGTTTCGTGCACTATTACTCAGCGTTTTGGGGACCCAGAGCGATTTCCATGATTGATGAACTCTAGGGTGCGTTTATGTGTCCGTCGTCAACACTCATAGTTTTGTTCAATTCTGACCTGCTTCGTGGACTATTACTAACCGTTTTGGGGTCCCAAAGAGATTTCCATAGTTGTTGAACCCCAAGGTGTGCTTACGTGTTGGTCATCAACACTCGCAGTTCTGGCCGATTCTGGCCCGTTTCATGGACTATTACTCACCGTTTTCGGGTCCCAAAGCGATTTCCATGGTTGTCAAACTCCAAGGTGCACTTACGTGTCGGTCGTCAACAATCACAGTTTGGGCCGATTCTGGCCCGTTTCTTGGACTATTACTCTATTTTTGGGTCTCGGAGTCAATTCCACGATTGACGAACCCCGGGGTGCGTTTACGTGTCGGTCATCAACACTCACATATTCGGCCGATTCTAATATGTTCAGTGCACTATTACTCAGCGTTTTGGGGACCCAGAGCGATTTCCACGATTGATGAACCCCGGGGTGCGTTTATGTGTCCGTCGTCAACACTCACTGTTTTGGCCAAATCTGACCTGTTTCGTGGACTATTACTCACCGTTTTGGGGGCCCCGAAGCGATTTTCATAGTTGTTGAACCCCAAGGTGTGCTTACGAGTTGGTCATCAACACTCCCAGTTTTGGCCGATTCTGGCCCGTTTCGTGCACTATAAGTCACCGTTTTGGGGTCACAAAGCGATTTCCATGGTTGTCGAACTCCAAGGTGCGCTTACGTGTCGGTTATCAACAACCATAGTTTGGGCCGATTCTGGCCCGTTTCTTGGACTATTACTCTATTTTGGGGTCTCGGAGTCATTTCTATGATTGACTAACCCCGGGGTGCGTTTACGTGTCGGTCATCAACACTCACATATTCGGCCGATTCAAGTCCGTTTCGTGCACTATTAGTCAGCGTTTTGGGGACCCAGAGCGATTTCCACGATTGATGAACCCCGGGGTGTGTTTATGTGTCTGTCATCAACACTCTCAGTTTTGGCCAATTCTGACCTGTTTCGCGGACTATTACTCACCGTTTTGGGGTCCCGTAGCGATATCCATAGTTGTTGAACCCCAAGATGTGCTTACGTGTTGGTCAACAACACTCGCAGTTTTGGCCGATTCTGGCCCGTTTCATGGACTATTACTCACCGTTTTCGGGTCCCAAAGCGATTTCCATGGTTGTCAAACTCCAAGGTGCACTTACGTGTCGGTCGTCAACAATCACAGTTTGGGCCGATTCTGGCCCGTTTCTTGGACTATTACTCTATTTTTGGGTCTCGGAGTCATTTCCACGATTGACGAACCCCGGGGTGCGTTTACGTGTCGGTCATCAACACTCACATATTCGGCCGATTCTAATATGTTCTGTGCACTATTACTTAGCGTTTTGGGGACCCAGAGCGATTTCCACGATTGATGAACCCCGGGGTGCGTTTATGTGTCCGTCGTCAACACTCATAGTTTTGGCCAAATCTGACCTGTTTCGTGGACTATTACTCACCGTTTTGGGGGCCCCGAAGCGATTTTCATAGTTGTTGAACCCCAAGGTGTGCTTACGAGTTGGTCATCAACACTCCCAGTTTTGGCCGATTCTGGCCCGTTTCATGGACTATTACTCATCGTTTTGGGGTCCCAAAGCAATTTGCATGATTGTCGAACTCCAAGGTGCGCTTACGTGTCGGTCATCAACAATCACAGTTTGGGACGATTCTGGCCCGTTTCTTGGACTATTACTCTATTTTGGAGTCTAGGAGTTGTTTCCACTATTGACGAACCCCGGGGTCCATTTACGCGTCGGTCATCAACACACATATTCCGCCGATTCTAGTCCGTTTCGTGCACTATTACTCAGCGTTTTGGGGACCCAGAGCGATTTCCATGATTGATGAACTCTAGGGTGCGTTTATGTGTCCGTCGTCAACACTCATAGTTTTGTTCAATTCTGACCTGCTTCGTGGACTATTACTAACCGTTTTGGGGTCCCAAAGAGATTTCCATAGTTGTTGAACCCCAAGGTGTGCTTTCGTGTTGGTCATCAACACTCGCAGTTCTGGCCGATTCTGGCCCGTTTCATGGACTATTACTCACCGTTTTCGGGTCCCAAAGCGATTTCCATGGTTGTCAAACTCCAAGGTGCACTTACGTGTCGGTCGTCAACAATCACAGTTTGGGCCGATTCTGGCCCGTTTCTTGGACTATTACTCTATTTTTGGGTCTCGGAGTCATTTCCACGATTGACGAACCCCGGGGTGCGTTTACGTGTCGGTCATCAACACTCACATATTCGGCCGATTCTAATATGTTCAGTGCACTATTACTCAGCGTTTTGGGGACCCAGAGCGATTTCCACGATTGATGAACCCCGGGGTGCGTTTATGTGTCCGTCGTCAACACTCACTGTTTTGGCCAAATCTGACCTGTTTCGTGGACTATTACTCACCGTTTTGGGGGCCCCGAAGCGATTTTCATAGTTGTTGAACCCCAAGGTGTGCTTACGAGTTGGTCATCAACACTCCCAGTTTTGGCCGATTCTGGCCCGTTTCGTGCACTATAAGTCACCGTTTTGGGGTCACAAAGCGATTTCCATGGTTGTCGAACTCCAAGGTGCGCTTACGTGTCGGTTATCAACAACCATAGTTTGGGCCGATTCTGGCCCGTTTCTTGGACTATTACTCTATTTTGGGGTCTCGGAGTCATTTCTATGATTGACCAACCCCGGGGTGCGTTTACGTGTCGGTCATCAACACTCACATATTCGGCCGATTCAAGTCCGTTTCGTGCACTATTAGTCAGCGTTTTGGGGACCCAGAGCGATTTCCACGATTGATGAACCCCGGGGTGTGTTTATGTGTCTGTCATCAACACTGACAGTTTTGGCCAATTCTGACCTGTTTCGCGGACTATTACTCACCGTTTTGGGGTCCCGTAGCGATATCCATAGTTGTTGAACCCCAAGATGTGCTTACGTGTTGGTCAAGAACACTCGCCGTTTTGGCCGATTCTGGCCCGTTTCATGGACTATTACTCACCGTTTTCGGGTCCCAAAGCGATTTCCATGGTTGTCAAACTCCAAGGTGCACTTACGTGTCGGTCGTCAACAATCACAGTTTGGGCCGATTCTGGCCCGTTTCTTGCACTATTACTCTATTTTTGGGTCTCGGAGTCATTTCCACGATTGACGAACCTCGGGGTGCGTTTACGTGTCGGTCATCAACACTCACATATTCGGCTGATTCTAATATGTTCTGTGCACTATTACTCAGCGTTTTGGGGACCCAGAGCGATTTCCACGATTGATGAACCCCGGGGTGCGTTTATGTGTCCGTCGTCAACACTCACAGTTTTGGCCAAATCTGACCTGTTTCATGGACTATTACTCACCGTTTTGGGGGCCCCGAAGCGATTTCCATAGTTGTTGAACCCCAAGGTGTGGTTACGAGTTGGTCATCAACACTCCCAGTTTTGGCCGATTCTGGCCCGTTTCATGCACTATAACTCACCGTTTTGTGGTCACAAAGCGATTTCCATGGTTGTCGAACTCCAAGGTGCGCTTACGTGTCGGTTATCAACAACCATAGTTTGGGCCGATTCTGGCCCGTTTCTTGGACTATTACTCTATTTTGGGGTCTCGGAGTCATTTCTATGATTGACTAACCCCGGGGTGCGTTTACGTGTCGGTCATCAACACTCACATATTCGGCCGATTCAAGTCCGTTTCGTGCATTATTAGTCAGCGTTTTGGGGACCCAGAGCGATTTCCACGATTGATGAACCCCGGGGTGTGTTTATGTGTCTGTCATCAATACTCATAGTTTTGGCCAATTCTGACCTGTTTCGCGGACTATTACTCACCGTTTTGGGGTCCCGTAGCGATTTCCATAGTTGTTGAACCCCAAGATGTGCTTACGTGTTGGTCAACAACACTCGCAGTTTTGGCCGATTCTGGCCCGTTTCATGGACTATTACTCACCGTTTTCGGGTCCCAAAGCGATTTCCATGGTTGTCAAACTCCAAGGTGCACTTACGTGTCGGTCGTCAACAATCACAGTTTGGGCCGATTCTGGCCCGTTTCTTGGACTATTACTCTATTTTTGGGTCTCGGAGTCATTTCCACGATTGACGAACCCCGGGGTGCGTTTACGTGTCGGTCATCAACACTCACATATTCGGCCGATTCTAATATGTTCTGTGCACTATTA
>NW_025228142.1:11883-15226 GCF_018294505.1 Triticum aestivum | reverse complement strand
AGATTTCCATAGTTGTTGAACCCCAAGGTGTGCTTACATGTTGGTCATCAACACTCACATATTCGGCCGATTCTAATATGTTATGTGCACTATTACTCAGCGTTTTGGGGACCCAGAGCGATTTCCATGATTGATGAACCCCGGGGTGCGTTTATGTGTCCGTCGTCAACACTCACAGTTTTGGCCAAATCTGACCTGTTTCGTGGACTATTACTCACCGTTTTGGGGTCCCCGAAGCGATTTTCATAGTTGTTGAACCCCAAGGTGTGCTTACGAGTTGGTCATCAACACTCCCAGTTTTGGCCGATTCTGGCCCGTTTCATGCACTATAACTCACCGTTTTGTGGTCACAAAGCGATTTCCATGGTTGTCGAACTCCAAGGTGCGCTTACGTGTCGGTTATCAACAACCATAGTTTGGGCCGATTCTGGCCCGTTTCTTGGACTATTACTCTATTTTGGGGTCTCGGAGTCATTTCTATGATTGACTAACCCCGGGGTGCGTTTACGTGTCGGTCATCAACACTCACATATTCGGCCGATTCAAGTCCGTTTCGTGCACTATTACTCAGCGCTTTGGGGACCCAAAGCGATTTCCACGATTGATGAACCCCGGGGTGCGTTTATGTGTCCGTCGTCAACACTCACAGTTTTGGCCAAATCTGACCTGTTTCGTGGACTATTACTCACCGTTTTGGGGGCCCTGAAGCGATTTTCATAGTTGTTGAACCCCAAGGTGTGCTTACGAGTTGGTCATCAACACTCCCAGTTTTCGCCGATTCTGGCCCGTTTCATGGACTATTACTCACCGTTTTCGGGTCCCAAAGCAATTTCCATGGTTGTCAAACTCCAAGGTGCACTTACGTGTCGGTCGTCAACAATCACAGTTTGGGCCGATTCTGGCCCGTTTCTTGGACTATTACTCTATTTTTGGGTCTCGGAGTCATTTCCACGATTGACGAACCCCGGGGTGCGTTTACGTGTCGGTCATCAACACTCATATATTCGGCCGATTCTAATATGTTCTGTGCACTATTAGTCAGCGTTTTGGGAACCCAGAGCGTTCTGTGCACTATTAGTCGGCCGATTTCCACGATTGATGAACCCCGGGGTGCGTTTATGTGTCCGTCGTCAACACTCACAGTTTTGGCCAAATCTGACCTGTTTCGTGGACTATTACTCACCGTTTTGGGGTCCCCGAAGCGATTTTCATAGTTGTTGAACCCCAAGGTGTGCTTACGAGTTGGTCATCAACACTCCCAGTTTTGGCCGATTCTGGCCCGTTTCATGGACTATTACTCATCGTTTTGGGGTCCCAAAGCGATTTCCATGATTGTCGAACTCCAAGGTGCGCTTACGTGTCGGTCATCAACAATCACAGTTTGGGCCGATTCTGGCCCGTTTCTTGGACTATTACTCTATTTTGGGGTCTAGGAGTTGTTTCCACTATTGACGAACCCTGGGGTCCGTTTACGCGTCGGTCATCAACACTCACATATTCCGCCGATTCTAGTCCGTTTCGTGCACTATTACTCAGCGTTTTGGGGACCCAGAGCGATTTCCACGATTGATGAACTCTAGGGTGCGTTTATGTGTCCGTCGTCAACACTCATAGTTTTGTTCAATTCTGACCTGCTTCGTGGACTATTACTAACCGTTTTGGGGTCCCAAAGAGATTTCCATAGTTGTTGAACCCCAAGGTGTGCTTACGTGTTGGTCATCAACACTCACATATTCGGCCGATTCTAATATGTTCTGTGCACTATTACTCAGCGTTTTGGGGACCCAAAGCGATTTCCACGATTGATGAACCCCGGGGTGCGTTTATGTGTCCGTCGTCAACACTCACAGTTTTGGCCAAATCTGACCTGTTTCGTGGACTATTACTCACCGTTTTGGGGGCCCCGAAGCGATTTTCATAGTTGTTGAACCCCAAGGTGTGCTTACGAGTTGGTCATCAACACTCCCAGTTTTGGCCGATTCTGGCCCGTTTCATGCACTATAACTCACCGTTTTGTGGTCACAAAGCGATTTCCATGGTTGTCGAACTCCAAGGTGCGCTTACGTGTCGGTTATCAACAACCATAGTTTGGGCCGATTCTGGCCCGTTTCTTGGACTATTACTCTATTTTGTGGTCTCGGAGTCATTTCTATGATTGACTAACCCCGGGGTGCGTTTACGTGTCGGTCATCAACACTCACATATTCGGCCGATTCAAGTCCGTTTCGTGCACTATTAGTCAGCGTTTTGGGGACCCAGAGCGATTTCCACGATTGATGAACCCCGGGGTGTGTTTATGTGTCTGTCATCAATACTCACAGTTTTGGCCAATTCTGACCTGTTTCGCGGACTATTACTCACCGTTTTGGGGTCCCATAGCGATTTCCATAGTTGTTGAACCCCAAGATGTGCTTACGTGTTGGTCAACAACACTCGCAGTTTTGGCCGATTCTGGCCCGTTTCATGGACTATTACTCACCGTTTTCGGGTCCCAAAGCGATTTCCATGGTTGTCAAACTCCAAGGTGCACTTACGTGTCGGTCGTCAACAATCACAGTTTGGGCCGATTCTGGCCCGTTTCTTGGACTATTACTCTATTTTTGGGTCTCGGAGTCATTTCCACGATTGACGAACCCCGGGGTGCGTTTACGTGTCGGTCATCAACACTCACATATTCGGCCGATTCTAATATGTTCTGTGCACTATTAGTCAGCGTTTTGGGAACCCAGAGCGTTCTGTGCACTATTAGTCGGCCGATTTCCACGATTGATGAACCCCGGGGTGCGTTTATGTGTCCGTCGTCAACACTCACAGTTTTGGCCAAATCTGACCTGTTTCGTGGACTATTACTCACCGTTTTGGGGTCCCCGAAGCGATTTTCATAGTTGTTGAACCCCAAGGTGTGCTTACGAGTTGGTCATCAACACTCCCAGTTTTGGCCGATTCTGGCCCGTTTCATGGACTATTACTCATCGTTTTGGGGTCCCAAAGCGATTTCCATGATTGTCGAACTCCAAGGTGCACTTACGTGTCGGTCATCAACAATCACAGTTTGGGCCGATTCTGGCCCGTTTCTTGGACTATTACTCTATTTTGGGGTCTAGGAGTTGTTTCCACTATTGACGAACCCTGGGGTCCGTTTACGCGTCGGTCATCAACACTCACATATTCCGCCGATTCTAGTCCGTTTCGTGCACTATTACTCAGCGTTTTGGGGACCCAGAGCGATTTCCACGATTGATGAACTCTAGGGTGCGTTTATGTGTCCGTCGTCAAGACTCATAGTTTTGTTCAATTCTGACCTGCTTCGTGGACTATTACTCACCTTTGTGGGGTCACAAAG
>NW_025228142.1:11053-11866 GCF_018294505.1 Triticum aestivum | reverse complement strand
ATGGTTGTCGAACTCCAAGGTGCGCTTACGTGTCGGTTATCAACAACCATAGTTTGGGCCGATTCTGGCCCGTTTCTTGGACTATTACTCTATTTTGGGGTCTCGGAGTCATTTCTATGATTGACTAACCCCGGGGTGCGTTTACGTGTCGGTCATCAACACTCACATATTCGGCCGATTCAAGTCCGTTTCGTGCACTATTAGTCAGCGTTTTGGGGACCCAGAGCGATTTCCACGATTGATGAACCCCGGGGTGTGTTTATGTGTCTGTCATCAACACTCATAGTTTTGGCCAATTCTGACCTGTTTCGCGGACTATTACTCACCGTTTTGGGGTCCCGTAGCGATTTCCATAGTTGTTGAACCCCAAGATGTGCTTACGTGTTGGTCAACAACACTCGAAGTTTTGGCCGATTCTGGCCCGTTTCATGGACTATTACTCACCGTTTTCGGGTCCCAAAGCGATTTCCATGCTTGTCAAACTCCAAGGTGCACTTACGTGTCGGTCGTCAACAATCACAGTTTGGGCCGATTCTGGCCCGTTTCTTGGACTATTACTCTATTTTTGGGTCTCGGAGTCATTTCCACGATTGACGAACCCCGGGGTGCGTTTACGTGTCGGTCATCAACACTCACATATTCGGCCGATTCTAATATGTTCTGTGCACTATTACTCAGCGTTTTGGGAACCCAGAGCGATTTCCACGATTGATGAACCCCGGGGTGCGTTTATGTGTCCGTCGTCAACACTCACAGTTTTGGCCAAATCTGACCTGTTTCGTGGACTATTACTCACCGTTTTGGGGGCCCCGA
>NW_025228142.1:0-10971 GCF_018294505.1 Triticum aestivum | reverse complement strand
GTTTTGGGGACCCAGAGCGATTTCCACGATTGATGAACCCCGGGGTGCGTTTATGTGTCCGTCGTCAACACTCACAGTTTTGGCCAAATCTGACCTGTTTCGTGGACTATTACTCACCGTTTTGGGGGCCCCGAAGCGATTTTCATAGTTGTTGAACCCCAAGGTGTGCTTACGAGTTGGTCATCAACACTCCTAGTTTTGGCCGTTTCTGGCCCGTTTCATGGACTATTACTCATCGTTTTGGGGTCCCAAAGCGATTTCCATGATTGTCGAACTCCAAGGTGCGCTTACGTGTCGGTCATCAACAATCACAGTTTGGGCCGATTCTGGCCCGTTTCTTGGACTATTACTCTATTTTGGGGTCTAGGAGTTGTTTCCACTATTGACGAACCCCGGGGTCCGTTTACGCGTCGGTCATCAACACTCACATATTCCGCCGATTCTAGTCCGTTTCGTGCACTATTACTCAGCGTTTTGGGGACCCAGAGCGATTTCCACGATTGATGAACTCTAGGGTGCGTTTATGTGTCCGTCGTCAACACTCATAGTTTTGTTCAATTCTGACCTGCTTCGTGGACTATTACTAACCGTTTTGGGGTCCCAAAGAGATTTCCATAGTTGTTGAACCCCAAGGTGTGCTTACGTGTTGGTCATCAACACTCACAGTTTTGGCCGATTCTGGCCCGTTTCATGCACTATAACTCACCGTTTTGGGGTCACAAAGCGATTTCCATGGTTGTCGAACTCCAAGGTGCGCTTACGTGTCGGTTATCAACAACCATAGTTTGGGCCGATTCTGGCCCGTTTCTTGGACTATTACTCTATTTTGGGGTCTCGGAGTCATTTCTATGATTGACTAACCCCGGGGTGCGTTTACGTGTCGGTCATCAACACTCACATATTCGGCCGATTCAAGTCCATTTCGTGCACTATTAGTCAGCGTTTTGGGGACCCAGAGCGATTTCAACGATTGATGAACCCCGGGGTGAGTTTATGTGTCTGTCATCAACACTCACAGTTTTGGCCAATTCTGACCTATTTCGCGGACTATTACTCACCGTTTTGGGGTCCCGTAGCGATTTCCATAGTTGTTGAACCCCAAGATGTGCTTACGTGTTGGTCAACAACACTCGCAGTTTTGGCCGATTCTGGCCCGTTTCATGGACTATTACTCACCATTTTCGGGTCCCAAAGCAATTTCCATGGTTGTCAAACTCCAAGGTGCACTTACGTGTCGGTCATCAACAATCACAATTTGGGCCGATTCTGGCCCGTTTCTTGGACTATTACTCTATTTTGGGGTCTCGGAGTCATTTCCACGATTGACGATCCCCGGGGTGCGTTTACGTGTCGGTCATCGACACTCACATATTCGGCCGATTCTAATACGTTCCGTGCACTATTACTCATTGTTTTGGGGACCCAGAGCGATTTCCACGATTGATGAACCCCGGGGTGCGTTTATGTGTCCATCGTCAACACTCACAGTTTTGGCCAAATCTGACCTGTTTCGTGGACTATTACTCACCGTTTTGGGGGCCCTGAAGCGATTTTCATAGTTGTTGAACCCCAAGGTGTGCTTACGAGTTGGTCATCAACACTCCCAGTTTTCGCCGATTCTGGCCCGTTTCATGGACTATTACTCACCGTTTTGGGGTCCCAAAGCGATTTCCATGATTGTCGAACTCCAAGGTGCGCTTACGTGTCGGTCATCAACAACCATAGTTTGGGCCGATTCTGGCCCGTTTCTTGGACTATTACTCTATTTTGGGGTCTCGGAGTCATTTCTATGATTGACTAACCCCGGGGTGCGTTTACGTCTCGGTCATCAACACTCACATATTCGGCCGATTCAAGTCCATTTCGTGCACTATTAGTTAGCGTTTTGGGGACCCAGAGCGATTTCAACGATTGATGAACCCCGGGGTGAGTTTATGTGTCTGTCATCAACACTCACAGTTTTGGCCAATTCTGACCTATTTCGCGGACTATTACTCACCGTTTTGGGGTCCCGTAGCGATTTCCATAGTTGTTGAACCCCAAGATGTGCTTACGTGTTGGTCAACAACACTCGCAGTTTTGGCCGATTCTGGCCCGTTTCATGGACTATTACTCACCATTTTCGGGTCCCAAAGCAATTTCCATGGTTGTCAAACTCCAAGGTGCACTTACGTGTCGGTCATCAACAATCACAATTTGGGCCGATTCTGGCCCGTTTCTTGGACTATTACTCTATTTTGGGGTCTCGGAGTCATTTCCACGATTGACGATCCCCGGGGTGCGTTTACGTGTCGGTCATCGACACTCACATATTCGGCCGATTCTAATACGTTCCGTGCACTATTACTCAACGCTTTGGGGACCCAGAGCGATTTCCACGATTGATGAACCCCGGGGTGCGTTTATGTGTCCGTCGTCAACACTCACAGTTTTGGCCAAATCTGACCTGTTTCGTGGACTATTACTCACCGTTTTGGGGGCCCTGAAGCGACTTTCATAGTTGTTGAACCCCAAGGTGTGCTTACGAGTTGGTCATCAACACTCCCAGTTTTCGCCGATTCTGGCCCGTTTCATGGACTATTACTCACCGTTTTGGGGTCTCAAAGCGATTTCCATGATTGTCGAACTCCAAGGTGCGCTTACGTGTCGGTCATCAACAATAACAGTTTGGGCCGATTCTGGCCCGCTTCTTGGACTATTACTCTATTTTGGGGTCTCGGAGTTGTTTCCACTATTGACGAACCCCGGGGTCCGTTTACGAGTTGGTCATCAACACTCACATATTCCGCCGATTCTAGTCCGTCTCGTGCACTATTACTCAGCGTTTTGGGGACCCAGGGCGATTTCCACGATTGATGAACCCCGGGGTGCGTTTATGTGTCCGTCATCAACACTCACAGTTTTGGCCAATTCTTACCTGTTTCGCGGACTATTACTCACCGTTTTGGGGTCCCGTAGCGATTTCCATAGATGTTGAACCCCAAGATGTGCTTACGTGTTGGTCAACAACACTCGCAGTTTTGGCCGATTCTGGCCCGTTTCATGGACTATTACTCACCGTTTTCGGGTCCCAAAGCAATTTCCATGGTTGTCAAACTCCAAGGTGCACTTACGTGTCGGTCATCAACAATCACAATTTGGGCCGATTCTGGCCCGTTTCTTGGACTATTACTCTATTTTGGGGTCTCGGAGTCATTTCCACGATTGACGATCCCCGGGGTGCGTTTACGTGTCGGTCATCGACACTCACATATTCGGCCGATTCTAATACGTTCCGTGCACTATTACTCAGCGCTTTGGGGACCCAGAGCGATTTCCACGATTGATGAACCCCGGGGTGCGTTTATGTGTCCGTCGTCAACACTCATAGTTTTGGCCAAATCTGACCTGTTTCGTGGACTATTACTCACCGTTTTGGGGGCCCTGAAGCGATTTTCATAGTTGTTGAACCCCAAGGTGTGCTTACGAGTTGGTCATCAACACTCCCAGTTTTGGCCGATTCTGGCCCGTTTCATGGACTATTACTCACCGTTTTGGGGTCCCAAAGCGATTTCCATGATTGTCGAACTCCAAGGTGCGCTTACGTGTCGGTCATCAACAATAACAGTTTGGGCCGATTCTGGCCCGCTTCTTGGACTATTACTCTATTTTGGGGTCTCGGAGTTGTTTCCACTATTGACGAACCCCGGGGTCCGTTTACGAGTCGGTCATCAACACTCACATATTCCGCCGATTCTAGTCCGTCTCGTGCACTATTACTCAGCGTTTTGGGGACCCAGGGCGATTTCCACGATTGATGAACCCCGGGGTGCGTTTATGTGTCCGTCATCAACACTCACAGTTTTGGCCAATTCTTACCTGTTTCGCGGACTATTACTCGCCGTTTTGGGGTCCCGTAGCGATTTCCATAGATGTTGAACCCCAAGATGTGCTTACGTGTTGGTCAACAACACTCGCAGTTTTGGCCGATTCTGGCCCGTTTCATGGACTATTACTCACCGTTTTCGGGTCCCAAAGCAATTTCCATGGTTGTCAAACTCCAAGGTGCACTTACGTGTCGGTCATCAACAATCACAATTTGGGCCGATTCTGGCCCGTTTCTTGGACTATTACTCTATTTTGGGGTCTCGGAGTCATTTCCACGATTGACGATCCCCGGGGTGCGTTTACGTGTCGGTCATCGACACTCACATATTCGGCCGATTCTAATACGTTCCGTGCACTATTACTCAGCGCTTTGGGGACCCAGAGCGATTTCCACGATTGATGAACCCCGGGGTGCGTTTAAGTGTCCGTCGTCAACACTCATAGTTTTGGCCAAATCTGACCTGTTTCGTGGACTATTACTCACCGTTTTGGGGGCCCTGAAGCGATTTTCATAGTTGTTGAACCCCAAGGTGTGCTTACGAGTTGGTCATCAACACTCCCAGTTTTGGCTGATTCTGGCCCGTTTCATGGACTATTACTCACCGTTTTGGGGTCCCAAAGCGATTTCCATGATTGTCGAACTCCAAGGTGCGCTTACGTGTCGGTCATCAACCATAACAGTTTGGGCCGATTCTGGCCCGCTTCTTGGACTATTACTCTATTTTGGGGTCTCGGAGTTGTTTCCACTATTGACGAACCCCGGGGTGCGTTTACGCGTCGGTCATCAACACTCACATATTCCGCCGATTCTAGTCCGTCTCGTGCACTATTACTCAGCGTTTTGGGGACCCAGGGCGATTTCCACGATTGATGAACCCCGGGGTGCGTTTATGTGTCCGTCATCAACACTCACAGTTTTGGCCAATTCTTACCTGTTTCGCGGACTATTACTCACCGTTTTGGGGTCCCGTAGCGATTTCCATAGATGTTGAACCCCAAGATGTTCTTACGTGTTGGTCAACAACACTCGCAGTTTTGTCCGATTCTGGCCCATTTCATGGACTCTTACTCACCATTTTCGGGTCCCAAAGCGATTTCCATGGTTGTCAAACTCCAAGGTGCACTTACGTGTGGGTCATCAACAATCACAGTTTGGGCTGATTCTGGCCCGTTTCTTGGACTATTAATCTATTTTTGGGTCTCGGAGTCATTTCCACGATTGACGAACCCTGGGGTGCGTTTACGTGTCGGTCATCGACACTCACATATTCGGCCGATTCAAGTCCGTTTCGTGCACTATTAGTCAGCGTTTTGGGGACCCAGAGCGATTTCCACGATTGATGAACCCCGGGGTGTCTTTATGTGTCTGTCATCAACACTCACAGTTTTGGCCAATTCTGACCTGTTTCGCGGACTATTACTCACCGTTTTGGGGTCCCGTAGCGATTTCCATAGTTGTTGAACCCCAAGATGTGCTAACGTGTTGGTCAACAACACTCGCAGTTTTGGCCGATTCTGGCCCGTTTCATGGACTACTACTCACCGTTTTTGGGTCCCAAAGCGATTTCCATGGTTGTCAAACTCCAAGGTGCACTTACGTGTCGGTCGTCAACAATCACAGTTTGGGCCGATTCTGGCCCGTTTCTTGGACTATTACTCTATTTTTGGGTCTCGGAGTCATTTCCACGATCGACGAACCCTGGGGTGCGTTTACGTGTCGGTCATCAACACTCACATATTCGGCCGATTCTAATACATTCTGTGCACTATTACTCAGCGTTTTGGGGACCCAGAGCGATTTCCACGATTGATGAACCCCGGGGTGCGTTTATGTGTCCGTCGTCAACACTCACAGTTTTGGCCAAATCTGACCTGTTTCGTGGACTATTAGTCACCGTTTTGGGGGCCCCAAAGCTATTTTCATAGTTGTTGAACCCCAAGGTGTGCTTACGAGTTGGTCATCAACACTCCCAGTTTTGGCCGATTCTGGCCCGTTTCATGGACTATTACTCATCGTTTTGGGGTCCCAAAGCGATTTCCATGATTGTCGAACTCCAAGGTGCGCTTACGTGTCGGTCATCAGCAATCACAGTTTGGGCCGATTCTGGCCCGTTTCTTGGACTATTACTCTATTTTGGGGTCTAGGAGTTGTTTCCACTATTGACGAACCACGGGGTCCGTTTACGCGTCGGTCATCAACACTCACATATTCCGCCGATTCTAGTCCGTTTCGTGCACTATTACTCAGCGTTTTGGGGACCCAGAGCGATTTCCACGATTGATGAACCCCGGGGTGCGTTTATGTGTCCGTCGTCAACACTGACAGTTTTGGCCAAATCTGACCTGTTTCGTGGACTATTACTCACTGTTTTGGGGGCCCCAAAGCTATTTTCATAGTTGTTGAACCCCAAGGTGTGCTTACGAGTTGGTCATCAACACTCCCAATTTTGGCCGATTCTGGCCCGTTTCATGGACTATTACTCATCGTTTTGGGGTCCCAAAGCGATTTCCATGATTGTCAAACTCCAAGGTGCACTTACGTGTGGGTCATCAACAATCACAGTTTGGGCTGATTCTGGCCCGTTTCTTGGACTATTACTCTATTTTTGGGTCTCGGAGTCATTTCCACGATTGACGAACCCCGGGGTGCGTTTACGTGTTGGTCATCGACACTCACATATTCGGCCGATTCAAGTCCGTTTCGTGCACTATTAGTCAGCGTTTTGGGGACCCAGAGCGATTTCCACGATTGATGAACC
Organism: Triticum aestivum; assembly: GCF_018294505.1. NCBI lineage: Eukaryota > Viridiplantae > Streptophyta > Magnoliopsida > Poales > Poaceae > Triticum > Triticum aestivum. The sequence continues at coordinate 4,345 of NW_025228142.1, read as the reverse complement.
CCGGGGTGTGTTTATGTGTCTGTCATCAACACTCACAGTTTTGGCCAATTCTGACCTGTTTCGCGGACTATTACTCACCGTTTTGGGGTCCCGTAGCGATTTCCATAGTTGTTGAACCCCAAGATGTGCTAACGTGTTGGTCAACAACACTCGCAGTTTTGGCCGATTCTGGCCCGTTTCATGGACTATTACTCACCGTTTTCGGGTCCCAAAGCGATTTCCATGGTTGTCAAACTCCAAGGTGCACTTGCGTGTCGGTCGTCAACAATCACAGTTTGGGCCGATTCTGGCCCGTTTCTTGGACTATTACTCTATTTTTGGGTCTTGGAGTCATTTCCACGATCGACGAACCCCGGGGTGCGTTTACGTGTCGGTCATCAACACTCACATATTCGGCCGATTCTAATACATTCTGTGCACTATTACTCAGCGTTTTGGGGACCCAGAGCGATTTCCACGATTGATGAACCCCGGGGTGCGTTTATGTGTCCGTCGTCAACACTGACAGTTTTGGCCAAATCTGACCTGTTTCGTGGACTATTACTCACTGTTTTGGGGGCCCCAAAGCTATTTTCATAGTTGTTGAACCCCAAGGTGTGCTTACGAGTTGGTCATCAACACTCCCAATTTTGGCCGATTCTGGCCCGTTTCATGGACTATTACTCATCGTTTTGGGGTCCCAAAGCGATTTCCATGATTGTCGAACTCCAAGGTGCGCTTACGTGTCGGTCATCAGCAATCACAGTTTGGGCCGATTCTGGCCCGTTTCTTGGACTATTACTCTATTTTGGGGTCTAGGAGTTGTTCCCACTATTGACGAACCACGGGGTCCGTTTACGCGTCGGTCATCAACACTCACATATTCCGCCGATTCTAGTCCGTTTCGTGCACTACTACTCAGCGTTTTGGGGACCCAGAGCGATTTCCACGATTGATGAACTCTAGGGTGCGTTTATGTGTCCGTCGTCAACACTCATAGTTTTGTTCAATTCTGACCTGCTTCGTGGACTATTACTAACCGTTTTGGGGTCCCAAAGAGATTTCCATAGTTGTTGAACCCCAAGGTGTGCTTACGCGTTGGTCATCAACACTCCCAGTTTTGGCCGATTCTGGCCCGTTTCATGGACTATTACTCATCATTTTGGGGTCCCAAAGCGATTTCCATGATTGTCGAACTCCAAGGTGCGCTTACGTGTCGGTCATCAGCAATCACAGTTTGGGCCGATTCTGGCCCATTTCTTGGACTATTACTCTATTTTGGGGTCTAGGAGTTGTTTCCACTATTGACGAACCCCGGGGTCCGTTTACGCGTCGGTCATCAACACTCACATATTCCGCCGATTCTAGTCCGTTTCGTGCACTATTACTCAGCGTTTTGGGGACCCAGAGCGATTTCCACGATTGATGAACTCTAGGGTGCGTTTATGTGTCCGTCATCAACACTCATAGTTTTGTTCAATTCTGACCTGCTTCGTGGACTATTACTAACCGTTTTGGGGTCCCAAAGAGATTTCCATAGTTGTTGAACCCCAAGGTGTGCTTACGCGTTGGTGATCAACACTCGCAGTTTTGGCCGATTCTGGCCCGTTTCATGAACTATAACTCACCGTTTTGGGGTCCCAAAGCGATTTCCATGTTTGTCGAACTCCAAGGTGCGCTTACGTGTCGGTTATCAACAACCATAGTTTGGGCCGATTCTGGCCCGTTTCTTGGACTATTACTCTATTTTGGGGTCTCGGAGTCATTTCTATGATTGACTAACCCCGGGGTGCGTTTACGTCTCGGTCATCAACACACATATTCGGCCGATTCAAGTCCATTCCGTGCACTATTACTCAGCATTTTGGGGACCCAGAGCGATTTCCACGATTGATGAACCGCGGGGTGCGTTTATGCGTCCGTCATCAACACTCACAGTTTTGGCCAATTCTGACCTATTTCGCGGACTATTACTCACCGTTTTGGGGTCCCGTAGTGATTTCCATAGTTGTTGAACCCCAAGATGTGCTTACGTGTTGGTCCGTTTCATGGACTATTACTCACCGTTTTCGGGTCCCAGAGCAATTTCCATGGTTGTCAAACTCCAAGGTGCACTTACGTGTCGGTCATCAACAATCACAATTTGGGCCGATTCTGGCCCGTTTCTTGGACTATTACTCTATTTTGGGGTCTCGGAGTCATTTCCACGATTGACGATCCCCGGGGTGCGTTTACGTGTCGGTCATCGACACTCACATATTCGGCCGATTCTAATACGTTCCGTGCACTATTACTCAGCGCTTTGGGGACCCAGAGCGATTTCCACGATTGATGAACCCCGGGGTGCGTTTATGTGTCCGTCGTCAACACTCACAGTTTTGGCCAAATCTGACCTGTTTCGTGGACTATTACTCACCGTTTTGGGGGCCCTGAAGCGATTTTCATAGTTGTTGAACCCCAAGGTGTGCTTACGAGTTGGTCATCAACACTCCCAGTTTTGGCCGATTCTGGCCCGTTTCATGGACTATTACTCACCGTTTTGGGGTCCCAAAGCGATTTCCATGATTGTCGAACTCCAAGGTGCGCTTACGTGTCGGTCATCAACAATAACAGTTTGGGCCGATTCTGGCCCGCTTCTTGGACTATTACTCTATTTTGGGGTCTCGGAGTTGTTTCCACTATTGACGAACCCCGGGGTCCGTTTACGAGTCGGTCATCAAGACTCACATATTCCGCCGATTCTAGTCCGTCTCGTGCACTATTACTCAGCGTTTTGGGGACCCAGGGCGATTTCCACGATTGATGAACCCCGGGGTGCGTTTATGTGTCCGTCATCAACACTCACAGTTTTGGCCAATTCTTACCTGTTTCGCGGACTATTACTCACCGTTTTGGGGTCCCGTAGCGATTTCCATAGATGTTGAACCCCAAGATGTGCTTACGTGTTGGTCAACAACACTCGCAGTTTTGTCCGATTCTGGCCCGTTTCATGGACTCTTACTCACCATTTTCGGGTCCCAAAGCGATTTCCATGGTTGTCAAACTCCAAGGTGCACTTACGTGTGGGTCATCAACAATCACAATTTGGGCTGATTCTGGCCCGTTTCTTGGACTATTACTCTATTTTGGGGTCTCGGAGTCATTTCCACGATTGACGAACCCCGGGGTGCGTTTACGTGTTGGTCATCGACACTCACATATTCGGCCGATTCAAGTCCGTTTCGTGCACTATTAGTCAGCATTTTGGGGACCCAGAGCGATTTCCACGATTGATGAACCCCGGGGTGCGTTTATGTGTCCGTCGTCAACACTCACAGTTTTGGCCAAATCTGACCTGTTTCGTGGACTATTACTCACCGTTTTGGGGGCCCTGAAGCGATTTTCATAGTTGTTGAACCCCAAGGTGTGCTTAGGAGTTGGTCATCAACACTCCCAGTTTTGGCCGATTCTGGCCCGTTTCATGGACTATTACTCACCGTTTTGGGGTCCCAAAGCGATTTTCATGATTGTCGAACTCCAAGGTGCGCTTACGTGTCGGTCATCAACAATAACAGTTTGGGCCGATTCTAGCCCGCTTCTTGGACTATTACTCTATTTTGGGGTCTCGGAGTTGTTTCCACTATTGACGAACCCCGGGGTCCGTTTACGAGTCGGTCATCAACACTCACATATTCCGCCGATTCTAGTCCGTCTCGTGCACTATTACTCAGCGTTTTGGGGACCCAGGGCGATTTCCACGATTGATGAACCCCGGGGTGCGTTTATGTGTCCGTCATCAACACTCACAGTTTTGGCCAATTCTTACCTGTTTCGCGGACTATTACTCACCGTTTTGGGGTCCCGTAGCGATTTCCATAGATGTTGAACCCCAAGATGTGCTTACGTGTTGGTCAACAACACTCGCAGTTTTGGCCGATTCTGGCCCGTTTCATGGACTATTACTCACCGTTTTCGGGTCCCAGAGCAATTTCCATGGTTGTCAAACTCCAAGGTGCACTTACGTGTCGGTCATCAACAATCACATTTTGGGCCGATTCTGGCCCGTTTCTTGGACTATTACTCTATTTTGGGGTCTCGGAGTCATTTCCACGATTGACGATCCCCGGGGTGCGTTTACGTGTCGGTCATCGACACTCACATATTCGGCCGATTCTAATACGTTCCGTGCACTATTACTCAGCGCTTTGGGGACCCAGAGCGATTTCCACGATTGATGAACCCCGGGGTGCGTTTATGTGTCCGTCGTCAACACTCACAGTTTTGGCCAAATCTGACCTGTTTCGTGGACTATTACTCACCGTTTTGGGGGCCCTGAAGCGATTTTCATAGTTGTTGAACCCCAAGGTGTGCTTACGAGTTGGTCATC